>NW_020537324.1:20620081-20639649 GCF_003426905.1 Ctenocephalides felis | reverse complement strand
AAATGAATTAGTTTTCAAATAAATATGAATCATGTTATTATCATGAATATAATGTATAGAATACATAGAGCATCTTATTAATAATACGAGGTGCCGCAACATATATACAATAAAATAAATCTTCAAATATTTATTTTAATATTGAAGGTTTTTAGAAGCGTAGGTACAGATAAAAGTGATATTCGAAACGTTATAATAGAGATGTCACAACCTGCACAGAATAAGTATTGTCAAGAAAATTCTATCAACGACATTTTCGCTTGTAAATAGGGGATGAAGTGAAATAATATTTTTGGGTGCATGTTTGTGGATATGTATTTGCATATCTCAAATTACAAGATTTAGAAATTAAAAATATATCATAAATAATAATTAGAAGTAAATAAATAAATTAATTTTTATTCTGATTTGACAAGCCAAGAAATATTTCATTTAATTAATTAGTGCAATATTGAACAGTTTTGTGAGAAAAATACTTTTGTGATAAAAATGGTTATGTCGTCTCGATTTGTAAATACACACAAATTTGCAATCCAATAAATAATTAATAGTGAGCTTTTATTAACTCTTTCATCTCGATTTTCATACTGCTTATAAATACAATTTAATTTAAAATCTAAATTAACATCTAATTTAAAATGTTTTGAAATATAAATTAAAAAAATAAATTATTAAATATTACCTACTGCACTTAATATTTATAGAAGAGACAAAACTAGGATAAATACAAAAATTATAGTGAACTTTTATTCATCTGTCGTTTCAAATTGCAAATAGACTGATTATAAACAATTTGAAATCCTTTACCTTTAACTTTGGCACTGTCTATAAATTTACAACTCTATGATTTTAAAAAAATGCTAACAAAATAATAGATTATTTACTATACATGCCAATAATTTTAATAATAATGCAAATTGTAAAATCCCTCGAATTAAAAAATTATGGAGAATATATTTAAAAAAAAAAAACAATTTCATAAAATAGTACAATATTTAATATTTCTACGCGAGAAAAAACGAAGATATTTTACAAATATTTTAGTAAACTTTTATTAACTATGTATTTTCGATTTTACACAGATTATAAATACTCTTTGTCTTGATAAATACTTAATCAAATGAATAATCAATTACAGAAGAATCGATCACCACATAATACTTTGGCATTTGTCCACAAATAAATAAGTCTATAATATAAAAAATAGTAATGACATGACTATTTTTCAATCAAATAAAAATTACAGTTTTCAACAAATACCATACAAACATTAAAAATAGTTAGGTCGACTCTTAAAAAAAGTTTTTTTTTTAACAACCTTATTTTCATTCATTCATTCAATATGAATTATAAATACACTGAAATACCTATATCCAAAAAACATCTTTTGTAATTATTTTATAGATTATATTTCTATTCAGATTTGTCGAACATCCCATCGACTAGGACATATTTAACATTTTAGTTTGATAAATAAATATGTAAATTTCTACTTCTTTTTACTACATTCTTATAATTATACAAACACGCTAATATTATGGGTCTCAATGGAAATTATATCTACATTATTATTCATATAAAAATGCGAAACTTTCTTGGAAACAAATTCAATAAAAGCATTATAGTATACGAGTTTAGAGAACAACGAAGAAAAAACTTGTCACTGTACTATGGCTGCTCTGAACTTTTCGCCACGCAAAAGCTCGTACTTTCAAACTATGGAATATCACAGACATAATAAAAAATATAATTGAGATATGTTCATAAAGTTATAAAACTTCACGTTTAAATATAATTACAGATAGATTTAAGAGGGCAATGAAAAGTAATTGCGCTCCTGGAAAAGAAAAAGTAATAGAAATGCGATTGATAAGTGGGTATAAACTTTATATGAAGTTACGTAGTAAATCATTATTGTATCTGATAAGTACTGATATCATTTGATATTATTAGTATATACGTTAATTTTCATATAAACAACATAGCGAAATATTACAGAAAATATTCTCATATTTTCCCGAGCAAAAAACATAATAAAAAAAACGTTTTGTGAATAAACAGGCAATAAAAATTGCCATTATGATGAATAATATATCCAAGGGATATTTATTTTTGGACTTTTGTGCGATTTAATACGCAAGAATTTTATAAAAGATCCCAGACGATTTGCTGTGACATCTGTCGCATAATTTTTTTTTATTAAAGGTCGGCCGGGTTATTTATAACCTGCTAAACAAAATGGGTAGATGGTATCTATTTATCGTTAATAGATGTCTAGTCGCTAAAGCCATAAATATATTTATATATCTAATTAGTAAATATTTGTTGAGTAATTGATACTTAATGTTTTGCATTAGTGGTAGCAAAAAGATATATAGATATATATACTTATTTCATCTATTATATATTTTTTGAAGATAATATGTAATCCTACGGATATGCGAATAATTTATATGATCTTGGATATGTGAATTTCATACGTTATTTGGATAAAATACAAGCGGTCATAATAATATATATATTTTATTTGTGTATTCTTTCAGAATTCGATTAAGTGAACTAAAACAAATTCATGAGTATATAGTATATTTATATATTTATATTTATATACATTTATGGTTATTTTTCTATATAGGTAAGTCTAATAGAATACATCAAAATTATTATTTTAGTTCATTTCTTTTTCCAATTTTATTCCTCGTTTATTCCTACACTACATAGTTATTATAAAGTTATATTTTATCGATCATATTTTTATTTGTGTTTGTATTTTAATAGTTTGTGTATTTTGTTCCACTAAGGAACAAAACACAAATTATCAATTATTATTATTAGTTACTATTTATTTCAAAATCTTGAATATCAAAATGCGCCAATTGAATTTAAATGAAATCAGAGTTTCAGGTTAGGCTGGTATTTGCAATAGCTATTAATATGCTATAAAAACGTTTATATGGCCTACGTTGCAGTGGGTAAACCATGAATATGAATCCTGTTTGATCCTTCATTCACTTGTACGTGTACCACATATTTCTACAATCAGAATCAGTTAATTATTTTTCTACTAGAAATGTTCTAGAAATATTTTTTATGGCTAAATAGCGTTTGCCGGGCCAGCTAATATATATACTAATTTGAATATATGATTGAAAAATAAGATTTACCGTAGTGTTGCCTTATGCAGCAATTATTTTATATCAATTATACAGTTCATCATAATCATTTAAACGCGAAAATCATTACAAACCATTATGTTTACTATGTTTAGCCAATGAGAAAATTCACAAAGTCAAATTCAAGCGTTTGCTAATCTAAAGCACGGTAGCGGCAAAGTACTTAGATAGAATATACACACCAAGCAAAACGAGCGCGTAATCGGGTAAACGCAATGCCATTGCATACACAACACAACGAGGGTGAGAGCCGAAGAGGTGGAAAGCTCGGAAAGCTCGGAAAGCTCACTCGCACGCCCGTAGGCCATAGTCAATATTTGAGATTCGTCTGCCATATATAGTGCGGATTTCATCTCTATATCTCGTCAAACGCACACATGATAGTTGAATTTACAAGTGCAGGCCTATGTCTGGTCGAAAGGTTCGGTTATCAAACAATATTGACGGCAACGATACGCAATTTCATAATTGTAATAGATAAACATTTAAACTCAATTCTGTACCGCAAATATCAATTCCAAAACATAAACATTTAAACTCAATCTATATAGCCATAATTTTTTAGAGAATACACACGTTGGCTTATTAAAAATAGTCAATATTTTAACTACTTATCAGTTCAATATTCCTAGTAGTTACCGAATTATTTTGTATCTTATTTTGTACTGCCAGTAGTTTCTGTAAGTTGGTCTTGGTCGTCAGGTTTCATACTGGAGTGTAAAGTAGAGTGTGCGCTTGTTCTTCACGCTTAGCGGGCTGTTATGGTTCAAGAGAGGTCTCAGTAGATTTATCATCCCGTAAGTCTGTCCAATTTTCATGTTAATATGTCTTGTGAAGCTGAGTCTATGATCCAAGGTCACACCAAGGTATTTTACATCCTTCACTCAACTTCGTGGTCCATTAGTTTTATTTTTTTCAAGTCAATCAGTGTAATGGACCTACGGCTCTTTGTGAATAAAATTGCTTCCGTCTTTTGCGGATTGATTCTGATCTGCCATTTATTAGTATATTCGGTTAGCTTGTCTTTGTGTGTCAGTATCTTTATAGTCAGTATCATTATAGACAATCAGAAATACAAATTATTTAAATTATCTATGCATAATTCATAGCAAAGAGCTATCTCTAACCAAATATCTCACGAACGATTAAATATCGCAAATGAGCAACCGAGATAGCGCGAACTAGTCCAGGTTTTGATCTCAAATTAGGCTAAGCTCGATATCAGGCAGCGTGAAATCGAATTTCCACATAAAGTTACAGTTCTCAAATACAATCTCAAATAAAAATCGCCTTTCGCGGGCATTGCTGCATCACATACGAGTCAATACCCATATATATATATTTTTTTTTTTTGAAAAATCAGAATACTATCAAACGTTCAGTAAATATTAAACATTGGAGTTTCAAATTATATACATGATTACACATGAACATGATTTTTTTTTAAATATATAGTTTGAAATTTCTGTCGCATAAATGTTGATTATGAATGCCTAACAATAAGGCAAAGATGATGAAAATTAAGATTGCTCAAAACGTTTGGTACAAATAATTGTGAGTTATTTTTTTACATTTTATTCTAGTGAACAACGCGAAAATTACAGAAAAGTTCAACTATTCTCAGGCAGAACTATTATTTCACATCCCATTTAAATATTTAATCATTCAGGTTCCGTACGCCTCATATAGCTACATCGCAAGCAAACAAGTTATTGTTATAAACAAGGATGAACTAAACATAATTATTGCAAGTGCTACCAGTGTTAATACACATCGTAATTATAACCTGATTATCAATTACAGCATATTAAATAAAATCACACACAAAAAACCTTTCAACCGTGCTAACACTGCGCAAAATTCCATTGAAGTTCACAACGACAGAGCATGCATGTATAATAACATGCACGACAAACCCACAAAGTGATTAATGAATATAAGAAAAACACCTTATAATAAATTACCGACAAAAAATAATTATTCACATGCTACATAAGTGATTTAATTAAATGGCCATTATGCATATTCAGTGCATTGCGATGCGACGCCTCTATTCTTTTGTGTATCCAGACTGGTTGTGAATCATGAGAGAGCATTCGTCTATATGTAAATATTTAATAGAAACTAATTATATTCTAAGTAGTCCTTAGAAAATAATCATTTTTAAATTGGATTTTTTTATTATGATAAATTATTCATTCGGAAATTAAGTGAATCTTAAATGATTTGAGCTCTATGAACGACTATGTTCTGGGCCAAACTTACCCATAGTACATATGTTGTCAAAGTTATCGTCCTGGATAAATATACAGTCACTTTGATAAACACAAATTATTAAAGTACTGTAGACTAATGAAAAAAGAGATCTGAAGATAATTGAAATAAATCATATTCAACGTTTATTATAAATAACTATAACTATACCAATTGAAAAAATAACAATTTATAATAATATCTCTATCTTTCATTCTTTCAAGAGATAATTCCGAGCAAAGTAAGTAAGCCTTATTTCGGCTTACAAACTATACAAAGTACCTACTTAAATAAAAGTAAATTCTTTGACTTGCTACAAGTGTACTTAATGATAGACTAAGCAAAAAATTGATTTTATGAGGCATCCATTAATCACGTGACTATTAAAGAGGGAGAGAGGGGTTTGACCAAAAATCGAAAAACATGACGTTGGGGTTGTAGTATCACCTGAAGTTTTCTACCTTAAAAATCCAAAATTTGTCAGAAAAATTCCAAAAAATTAAGATTCGTTCTAGGTATTAAAAATACACGTGCCGTTGGGTGGAGGAGAGAGGTAATAAATTTTAAATATCATCAAAAAGGGGAGAAGGATTCAAAAAACCTTAAAAATCGATCATGTGATTCGACGATGAAGGCCCCTTAGCAATACTAAAAAAATCATAATTCAATCTATGAGTGTAAAATTTTAAATTTCATGTACAATTTAAATTGCTAAGATATTAATATTATTGATAAATTCTTTATAACAAATAGGTAAATTTAATATGCATGCAATAAGTGATAAAATCTTTGATAAATTTGCAAAAGAAAGAAAAGTACAAAATTAATCTATGTTCTTAACTTTCCGCAGTTTCTCTTGTAAAATTATTATTAATATATGTATGTATCACAAATTTTCTATAATATAAATAACTTATATGATTATTATACTGCAGTAAAAACAAAATAAACAACACGTAATAAAATTTTAATTTCGAATGCGCAAAGTTAATAGACATATAACCATTTGATATATCGCCATTCAATAATATTTTATGACTTTGTTCTGTTATATACTAATTTAAATTTCATTAATTTTCAAATATAAAATATGAATAAAGTATGAAAAATTAGTGTAAAAAGCTAAAGTTTAGGTGAACGCACTTTTGGCTCATGCCAGCAATCACCAATTTGTACCAATTTTGTACGAGGTGCACTAATATAGTCCTGATATAATACAATATGACTAGATAAGTAAAACTGTTATAAAACATCGCCAAATTTCAGAGAATAATATATAAAAAGATGCAAAAAGAAAACAATGAAACAAGGTTAATAAAACCCTCAGAATAACGAAAAAATAAAGAAAATGACGGTTAAGAAAGTGTACTAATAACCTAGAATTATAACACCTAATACAAAACCGGTGTTTGCATTTCGGCTAATGTTAATTTTACTCACCCTTATTCTGAAGTGTCTTTTTGCTGGTAATCCGCGAGATTAAAAAACATTGCAGAAAAGTTGGAAAAATAACGCGGCATTAAAAAACTAAAATCCTAATCATAAACGCATCATAATTCTACTGATTAAACAATATATAACTGCTTCCAAAAATTGTATGACTCTGCACTCAGATTTTATACAGAAATGAAAAAAATGCTTCAGAAAGCATGAAGTTCCATAGACGAACAATAAATTTACTAAATGTAATTTCATAAATTGAAAATTATCAGAAAATATTAGAAGTTAGTCAGGTAAGGGGACGTCCTTTGACCACGTGATCGATTTTTTAAGAATTTTTGGAGCCTCCCCCGTGGTTATATTCAAAATTAACCCTCCTCCCCCACCAAACAAACGTGTATATGTGGTTACGAGTAAAAATTGTAAAATTTTTGAATTTTTATTTTGAAAATGTTAAAATTTTTTTTAATTTAGATAAAAAATAAATACATGTGACATCTTGCTATACCCCTCCCCCCTCACGTAATATTTTGTGCTTTTTGTCAAACATCCCCTTCATGTTATTAATAAACGCCCCATAACAGAAAAAAGTAACAGACTAATTTTCACTTTTTTTTATTAATTCGGATTATTCGTAATTGAATTGTTTAATTTGATACATTTACCTTTCCTTTCAAAAACGTACATGTGTCAATCGTGAAAAAGAGGCAGAGTTGTTATCTTAAATATAGATTTGGCACATAAAGTTATAAAATGTAGAAGCCCCTATCACTCATGTATCAAACATCTTCAAAAGATATAGCCAAAATGAAAGCAAGAAGGCCCAATAGCTCCTAATTCCCATACCACCTTACAGTTATCCTTACAGTAAATTTTATTGTGTCTATTTTTAACATCCTATCAATTATTTATATTTATATTATAACCATCTTGTTTTATTTATAAATCAGCTACATGTGTAATGAATTGTATAATTTGATACATTTACCTTTCCCTTTAAAAACGTACATTGTGTCAATCGTGAAAAACCGGCAGAGTTGTTATTTTCAGTGTATTGGCAGATGTCAAAGTTGAAAACCGACGATATGGCGATATTTACATTCGCAGTTGAACAAAGTCGAACTAATTGAATGACAATATTTGAAGAGTGAATGTCGCGATATAGACATCGGAAGCTGAGTAGATATATTTAATTATACATGGAGAAGCACAAACTCCGCGAACGAGCATAACACAGGTTCTGATTTCACGTTGCCGAACTGAACTGCATCGTGTAGTCGCCGGCATTTCATTTTGCATTGTAAATTAAGCCAGTACACATATGAAATATTCATGAAACACAGGAATATAAAAGAATATAATTATAAACGAGACACAGTCAATATGATATCATGAATTCGCATACAGAATTGGCTTTAAAAAATGTCGTCTCGTATTTGATACATTCATCGCGCTTCCAGCAAAAATGTTTGAAATGTATTTATTCATTTATTTACAACCGTGCATGCAAAATTATCATACGCATGGGGTATTTTTTTCAATGAAAATAATGTACAACAACGGTTTTATGCAACAGATTACGCTGGAACATAGAAATCCGTATATGAATATATTTTATGGATTTGCAGTTTATAAAATAATATGCATTTAAAAATGATATTCATTTAGAGTAGTGTACTGACTATTTATACTATTTATAATGGTTCAGATTAGTTTTGTATCAAACCATGCGCTGTGGTAACTCGCTGAATTATTCATGAACAACAAAAGACCATATAATATGCATTATTGTCAGCATTATAATACAAGAATAATTTTCAATAATAAAAATGGAATACGGTAGAGTGGGGTAAAAAAGTAAAAAGTCCGCGGGTAAAAAGGTTCACCACCATTATCTAAAAAAACAAGTAAAGTTAAGAATTTCTTAACAATAATATTTGCAAGTAGAGTAATCAGCAATCATTTTATATTAACTAAAGTAGTTATCAAAAGATAAACAGCCAAATTTGAAAATCTATAACAAAAGTATTTTTTTGTTGTTGTTGGTTTTTTTCCTTGTGAGCACTGTTGTTTAGTTTACGGTACATTATAATAATTTTTAAGTATGTTAAGTTAAGATGTGTTAATTTTAAGTTAGATTTTAATCACGGCTACATACAGTTACCCTTGTTACAGACGTGCCCATAAAATTTATATTTTGCATTGATTGAATGTTGTAGCTTTTATTTCTTAAAATCCCTATAAACTTTAAAATAAGACATTGGATCTATTTGCCCCCGTAGTAGTTCAATTTTACCCCGTCTATGGGGTAAAAAAGAACAGATAAATTATAGAAAAATAGTAAAAAACACGTTTCTAGAATAAAAAATTCTATAATAACGATAGTTAATTGTTTGATATGTGCTACGTAATGTGATGCTGTTCATTTGATTTAGAGTCTAAATTTTAGACAGTATATTTACTTAAAGTCAAATTGGACCTTTGTGCCCCTCTCCTTTTATACTATGCTAGTACATTGTTCTACTATTATTACCTATATGCAAAATATAGTTCAATATTGCTAGTAAGTAATTTTATGAAACTTCAATATCATCAAAGTGGCTTTGAAATATTATTATTTTATAAACATACTAAATACATGATCTTATTATTTAAAAATATTTAAATGAGACACTCCTTTAGCTTAAATTCACCATCAAATCGTTCATGCACTCAAAACATAATCATGTCTAAATAAATAGCAAATGATTAGGAGTCTGTAAATATAAATAATCCCACATATTTCAGCCATTTGGAGGAAATAAGTACTCACAAAATAAATCTTGAAGTATTTATGAGAAAATAAAACTTTGACACTTGAGGTTTGTATATGTTTCGAGTAGACGTTTGAAAGCCAGAAAGTGTGAAAGGATGCCAGACGACATAAACACACTTATAAATAACGATTCAAGCCAAGAATTACAACCGAGAAGGCAGAGATGCATTATTATGCAAAAATTGAAAGGATTATATAGACTTTAGTTTTATATAGACTTTATTAGAAAAATTACACTGGCAAATTAAAGACTATTTTGTAAAAATATATGTAGATCCACAAGTTCTATTTGAACTGATCAGCTCACTCTCATCAGTAGATGTAAAATTACAGATAATGAAATTATGTTAATATCATTTTTGAAGTCCGTAAAAATAAATCTGTAAATAGTTTTAGTCAACCGGTTAATATAAGTATGAGCAAAAATTTTTTGTATAATATAATTCCATTATTTGAAATGGGTCACTTATTTACACTTAAAAAAATAATATGAAGTGGCTTTTCCTATGAAATATCGCCTCTGCCGTTCGATTGCATCTCCAAATCGGTTGTTTATTCAATCGTGGCTGAGTAAACGCTACGAGATGCTTTTATTACGACGTCGAAAAGAAATAAAATAGGATTTAACCCAAAAAATAACTCTTGCCCTGTTGAAAAATAAATCATACAAGATCTCAGTTATCCGGTGTGAAATTGATACCCTCAAAGTGAAGAGCATATCCATGTTCGCTATATTTAGACTTCGCGCAAAGCTTCCAAACTAAATTGGAATGATTTCCTGCAGCAATGTTTATATTTGTACAGAATGCAACATACCAAAACATTTGGCTATTGTAACAGCAAATGGTATCAATTTATTCTGAGAAGAGGAAAAAATAATAGACTTGAGTGAAATTTCACAGAAAGTACTTTCAATCCTTAAATGCTTACAATAACCATCTGCAATATTCATTACCGAAAATTTCTTTTTAATTGCAATAGGAGTCGTATGAGAATCTACGGTTTTTTTCTGAGTCACTAAGACTATTTCGCTAATTATTTTACCGTTATTCATTCAAATTTTTGGCTGATCTGTAGCTTATATACTAAACAAGAATTAATAGCCCATAAGACCGCTTGCGCACCATTAAATCAAATATTTTTTTTAAATGTTATCTAGATTTTGGTCACAGGTTGTAGGAATTTATGCCGCACTTAAACACATATTTTACACGATAACTTGTAATTATGGCTTATAACCTATATAAAATTATGTAAAATATCCAGAAACATTACATTTTAAAAGAAGGTTAGAAAAAAACTAATCAGGATATCTCTCTATCAATAGGAATCGAATGTGCTTTGAACCATTCAAATCGGATGATCCGCACACACACACACATCCATTTTTTCTGAGGTATGCCAAAATGTTCAGAAACCCTGAAACGTGAAAATATGCAAAAATTTTCTTTTTAGATTTTCGGCCCAAATTAAATGTATTAAATTATAGCAGTGGTGCACAACAATATATAATAGCACATGTATCAAATATAAATAGAATTCATTTTTTCATTCTCTATATGTGTCTAAAGTAATACATGTATTACTTATATTGTTCGTATTTATGTCTGATTAAACCCGATTTTTGCGAATAGACAATCAACTGAAGATTTTGTCTTATATAGACTTAATCAATTTCTGATACACATTTGATGTGGGTCTCTCCAAGAAGTTATTGCTCTTATAAAAGACAGAATCTTTTTTCTCGTTCGCCAGAGATACTTAAGTCGAACGAAGCGTACATAACAATAACGTTCCGAGTAGGTGCCTTCATAAAGCGTTCCAGCAGACAAGGAATCGCTCGCAAAATATTTGTAGACAAGAGAAGAGCTAGCAATTTATAGATTCTGCTCTATACTGATTGTACCGTGTTATTCACGAAAATGTGGGTAAGAAAAATTAAAATACAAACAAATTATGCACAGCACAAACTGTATTAGGTTTGAAGCAGAAGCACAAAAAATGGCAGACAAAAATGAACAAAAAATAAAAAATGCATTTCTCGAAAGGGTTCTTCATTAGTTTAATTAAGGCTAATCTTATAGGAGGACAGAAATTGGTGTTGAGTGACAACAGAAGTTAACAAGGTGATCTAATTTAATGTAGTGTGACTTCCCCAGATATTACTAACAGAGTGCTTATGATTATGAGCAATAACAAGCGCATTAAAGACTTCTTCAAAAAATCTTATGAACTATAATTTAAAACATGCCTAAATGACATGAAAGCAAGTTCTGCCAAATCAATTAAAATTGTAATTAAATTTCAGGAGAGACTCAAAACTAATTTTATGTATGTATTTTTGTTTCTATAGTTATACGCTGCAAATGATCATATTTTTGCCATATTATGACAAATAATCTTACTCTTGATATTGACTCAAGGAGATATTCTGGTCTGAAATTTTTATAAAATCGATTTCTTTCGATGTTTCAAAGATTAACTACTCAAGAATATGCGTACAAGATATTTTTTATAGTTTAAATCAATTTCGTAAATATGAACACGATAATCCTCTATCCAAACGAGTTTTTCTCGAAACTTTGATACGGCACCCACGATTTCTCAATTTCTACTGTGCCGATTTACTTGACATTTCCACAGAATCTTTTCTAAAAATTAGCTATTGTTGAAAAACTAGAAAATTTCTAATGAAAAATTGGATATTTTTTTCAGACATTCGCTATTTTGAAAAAAAAAATCTTGATTTTAACATTATATTAGATTGATAAGAATAATAATACATATATTTTTTCAGATTTTTTGCTAAAATCGTGAGTATGATTTTACGACTTTTGTTGATTTTAATATTTTTATATTCTCAAAACGTGAATTAATAACTTGTAAAAGAAAAAAATAGTAAAGAAATTGTTTGGTATTTTGAAGTATTTTAAAAATCGCATAAAATTCATTCCTTTAAACTAGAATACCCTCCTTAATCATATAAGAATGCAACGAAGAGTTTAAAAAGTTCAAAGAATTTCCCAAAGAAATTGAAATATGACTAATTGCTGTATTGTCTCAAATTCTTCAAGAAACAAGCAAAAATTATAGTCGCAAAAAACGATGTAACCACATTTCTAGAATAATGCTTAAATAAGAATAATTGCTGTATTATCTCAAATTTTTCGAGAAGCAAGCATAAATTGTAGTCGCAAAAAACGATGTAACCACATTACTAGAATAATGATTAAATAAGTCCGAATTCTAAGGTCCTTTCTATTTATTGCCAAATAAAAACCGTTTAGTGTTAAAAGTTAACCATGTCACGAATCATTGCAATCAACGAAATAAGAATGCTACTACCGCGAGAATGATTGCTTACATACAGCTCACACGAAGGCGAAGATTTATGTTTGAATTCTCTCCTCACGAAGCCAATTAATTAGCGAAGGTCTTCAGCAGTAGCCAACTCCACTTTATATTAGTTATACTATATGTTAGGAAAATCCACATGGATAAGGAACGTTGACACAAAAATAAAATGGTAAATATTTACAATTGTAAACATAATTGGAATATAATATAAAAAAACTTACGAGTAAAGTTGAGCTACTTCTTTTACTGACATTGTTTGACAGAAATGCGTATGTGATATCTTCTCCCTCAGAAAAGTAAATGAATGATAAGCAATCACAAAAAAATAATTTCAACCACAAAATCCAAGAAAAACATGAATATTAATCGCTTCAAATATAATGCCGTAAAAATGTCTCGGTCGAAAGATATTGTTATTGTATCATTTTAGTTAAGTTATAAGACAGTGGGGACATACAAAGTTATCTTTACTTTATATTTGCTCTCGGGGTTGCCTACGATGGCGCATACATCCTCGTGGAGTGACATCAACGAGCGGTCGGAAATAATCGCTCCGCGTGCCGGAAACGATAGAGTACCCATAGTGCTCGCAAGCAAATAGTAGAAGTGATCAATATTATATTACACATTATATATATATATATATATATATATAATATATATATATAAATAATATAATACATATCCAGGGCCGGTCCGAAAATATTATTTTTCTAGCGCCCCTCCCCCTATTATTTTAACTGTTTTGACATTTTAAAAATACTTTTTAATAATTCTATGTTTAGTACAAAAAATTAGGTACTATATGTAAACTGAAAGCGCAAAAATACATTGATTTTAAAATTATTCAGAACGAGGCAATTCGCGGGTGCTATATATTATATATTGCTTGCAAGAATATTCTTAAATTTTTCAATTATTTCTGGCGCATGCATAATATTAATATTTGGGTTTTGAAACATTTATTTTTTTGAGCATTTTATGCAATTATTCTATTGAGCAAATAGATTAAAATTTCTAGCCTTTCATTATTAAACATAGCACTGGTAGGTACTTCATGTTGGGTTATTTCTAATTTAATTTTCCATTATTTGAAATAACCAAATTGCATCGTAAACTTCTAATTGATATCGTAAGGGACAAATTGTAAGTATTCTCTTTACTTTCCCATTTGTTATTTTAAAGTGAAATTTTTAACGTATTTTGAAAATATTGTCTATAGATAGTAAAATATGCAAGAAAGTATATATTTCTTAAATGATATTGAGAAAACTATATTATAATTTCATATTCAAATCTCGTTTTGGCGTGCGACCGCATTTTTTGCATGCATTGCATTCAGGCAGGACCGGCCCTGTACATATCTGTTAGAATGATACGATAATACATTTTTGCAAATTTTTACTTTATTATATTCATATTTCTGAAATAACGCTCTAAGAAACTCAATTATTGGCTTGACTGCAACGATTACAATATGCGTTATATTGGAGAAAGTTCTAAATATATTTGCAAGGGAATAAGAAGCCAATTCTGCAGTAAAATAGACCAAGGTTATGACAAGACTATGTTAGGTAGCAGTTTTCATATAAAGTTGTATTAAAAACTGACAAAATTCTAGGTGGTTTCTGTACAGTAAGGCCTTTTAGATAAAAAACCGAAAATAGAAACGCACAAATGACAAAAATGATGTTATAATAACTGCATTGAGACATATTTATAACCTCAAAAATTCACATCAATTCGAAACTATTCTTTCAGAACTTATGATTAATTCATATTTTTAACACCGTTCATCTATTATTTCATATATAGAAAAAATGAGAACTAGAAGAGAATTTTCTGAATATTTTGTAATTTCATGAAATTCCTCTTATGTTAATAAATGTAATTCATCTATCATTTCATGACAACTATCAGCTTATTATTTTATACTTGGTATCTAATTTCCTGGTAATATCTCTCTGTTCTCCTTTCTCCAATTTCATCTATCTCTCTTTAATTCAGTTGATATTAGCGAATAAAGCATCTTTTTTTGTGGAATATTGATAATGTTCACTTTGTAAGTTTTTTATCAGAATATATTTTGTTAACTAAAATTTCTTTTTTAAAAATAATAGTGGTTCAAAGTTTGTGGTTTGGGGTTTTCCTGGTTCGGAATGTTTTTATTTATAAAATTCAATATTATTGTTTTAATACTAGAAGAATTGTATACATTGTGTAGAATAAGATTTACTGAATAACACAAATATTGCACCGTATAAATAAAGAATTCAATTAAATATTATTTCACAGACCTTTTATAAAAACAGCTTATTATTATTTTGACAGAGTATTTGCAGAACCTTGAAGAACCCATTACCTTCGAACTTTATAAAACGTCTGTACAACTAGTCATTTGTTCAAAGATATTGCGAGAATATTACTTAAATTTTCTAAGTTACACCATCACACGACCTTTAAAATGAATCGTATTAAAATGTAAATGTAGAGATAAGCTCTGAAATTGGACTTCTAGAACTATAAATCGCCATAAAGTGATAATAATGCCAAAAGTACATCTAGTTTCCTTTAAATAAAACGATAAATTTAAGTCATATAAACAGATCCCAATCTCGAGATTTTCTGAATTTTATTGCGCAGAATTATTACCCAAATAAATTATAGAGTCGACGAGATAAAGATAAAGACCGCTACTGTTCAGCGGCGACGCGTTTACAAAATTCCCATCAACAAAGTTTTGAGAAAGACTCGTGTTCAGAACAAAATCTCTAATAATATATGCATGTTGGTTCTCAGAATTCAACTTTTAATACTATTTTATTTCCTCTTCTGAAACAGTTTTGATTCAGTTCTTTCGCAGAGTTACATACTAGGTCAAATATTCTTTATTTGTTTTGCAAACTCCCTTTGCTTGTACCGGCATGTATGCGATTCCTGTTTACTTAATTCAAGAATCATGGTAAGATCAACAAAATCCTATAATACTTTCAATTCGGACGATTCTAGTGATTCTAAAATAAGATGAAACCTTCAAATGAGGATTAATCCGATATAAGAAGGGTAGGTCATCGCAAAAAGGCTTTACAACGAAAATTGAATTTTAAGCTTGCGAGGAAATGAGTTTAATTCTATTTTGAAACATACTCACAAAGATGAAGGAATATAAGAAACAACTACGTCTGGGGCCACTAATCGGAATAATTTTGCGATATTTGTGAACAACTAAATATAGACGACTGATATATTTAAATTATTGGTATTTATAAAAATTAATTTAGAGAATAAAAAAAGAAAATAAAAGTAATCGCTTGTAGGTAAGTTAGAGCGATTAGATTTGAATCAAAAAGTTTGATAATCGAGTAGCCTGATGTCAAGCAGTAGTGACATCATCTTTGACTTGGAAATATAGAATAGCAATACGTTATCCAAGTGAAAATAGCCCTTTACCCGGTATTACTGCATCAATAATAAATTCAAGACTATTACGAATTGTAATAATGAAATTCATCGCATAGAGGTGAGACAACTGTTTAGATCGCCTTCTGAAAAATCTACATAGTTAAGTACATCATCGGAACATATTATGACTTTTAAGTTCTAATCGCCATTCAAAAATATATGAATTAAAAAAAATGATATAATAAAACAAAATATTATGCTGACAAAATAAAGACATTAGTTTGAAAAATTGTTAGAAAATGTAATACATAACTTAAAATGGGACTAACATAAAAGTACATTTTGTTTGCTTTTTTTATTTTTGAACTGCAATAAGAACCTAATAGTCCTATAAGCTGTTGTGCTGATTTTGCTAGTCTGTTTGAAAGATGGCAACCCAAACAGTTGTCATATCTCTGTATGAATAATTATTATTACAATGTCTGTAATCGAGTATGGTGCAGCAATGCCGGGTGGGGGCCATTTTCACTTGGAAACATATTGCTATCTATATTTCCAAGTGAAAATCGTTGTCACTGTTGCCTGACAACAGGCTCGAAGTGGGTGTCGAACCCGAGACCTCTGAAAGAAGTCCCGTCGCTCTTAACTGTTTACGTTCGGGCGAGCCTAAGTACATTTGATAGTAGAATTCGTATCAGCTTCCAGAAAATGTAAATTTGTATTTAATTTGATTTGAACTGAATAGTCACTAGTACGTACTAGTATTATTAATTTGAAGGATGTAATAACCATATTGTCAATCACATAATTTTAGCTCAATTTACGGATCATTTGCAAGACGATTTGTTGAGTAGGTACTTTAACGTATATACGTAGTATGTATCTGAAAATAATTAATAGTTAATAGTATTATTCAAGAATATCTTTGAAATCCACAGACACACTCAATCCAATGATCATCTATTTATAGTATGTATTTCCATCTATTCCTAATAGAACTCTCGAGCATGCAATACATAATCCTTCTTGTTGGCCTACGCATCAGTTTGTTAATGAGATTCAATGTATTCCCATTAACTTCATGGAGAAGGGGTATTTCCATGAAGATGCGAAATTATATCATTTCATCCATGGTCTGAAACTCTAAAACGGCGGAGGCATTCAATTTTACGCTTGATTTTCATAAAGGCCTTTTGAATATACGTCGCGTGTGCGAAATGCTCTAAAACCGCCTTCTGTAGCACTTGGCGAAGCGAAATCATTCCGGGAGTCGCTCGCAGTACTTGTCGTTCCGTGCTCGATCGTGTGTTCAGAGAAAATACATACTTTCTTCGGTGGCTATACAACGAGAATCACTTCTCTTAATAAATAATATGATGTCGATAAATTGGTATTTTAAACGGCATTTGATTTTGAATGCATATTCTACAACGGCCTAGAAATATTTGGACGTATTTTCGTTTTATTATATTGGCCATGAAAATGACGAGCTTTTATACAGAATGGTTTCTACACCTGGTAGGGACTCTAGCGGAGCTTTTAATGGGACTAAGTGAAGTCCGCAAAACAACATATATAATAAATTATAAATATATCTTCTTTCATTATAACTTAGTAACAAATCAGTGATTGTAGTTAGAACCTCAACAAATATATAGAAATGCTAAACAAATCAGTGTTTAATACAGTCCACAACTACAAGGGTTAAATTATAACTCAACAACCTGAGATATCAAGAAATTTCATAACTACGTAACGCACATACAATATTCGATCTTCGTCAACAATTCTCATTCATTATCATAATTTCTTGGCAGTAATTATTCTTATCAATATTTTGGTTATTGAAATTTATTTTCAAGATTTTTCTTTAAACAATATTTTAGTTGCTATTTGTATTCATTTTTGATAATTGTACTAAAATAATAATTACTCTGTGATTCAATTATTTATAAGAGTTCAATTTTAGTGCTACTTGTCATAAACCCAATGAGCTAACGAGACATGGAGTACTGTAAGCTTATATATTGCGCGCGGTCGACTTTTTCAAAGTTTAATTAATTTTTATAATTAAACCGCTTATCATAGGCCTATAATATTTCAATATGTTCTGTTTAACTATCACAGTGCGAAGTTTAATAAAAATTCCAAAATAAACCTGTGGTTTTCTTTATGAGCGAAATTCAACATAATGTAAGGAGGCGTCCAATAATCACGTGAGGCTTTTAGGAAGAGGGGGGATTTAACAAAAAATCACAAAACATCACGTGTATTTATTTTTCACCTGACTTTTTGTAAAAAAATCCAAACATTTTCAAAAAAAATTTAAAAAATGCATTTTTTTCGGAACTAAAAATGCACGTAATATTTGCTGGGGCAAGGGGGGGGGTAATTGTGAATATCACCACGTATGACCAAGGAGGAAGAAAAAAATCCTTAAAAAAATGATCACGTGATTAATAGACGCCCCCCAAGTTGTATATCTACGATGTATCCTTATTCATTAAATGTATTTAAGATTATATCCTCAAATACGAAAAAAATGGTTTGCGAATACATTACTTATATAAAGTCATCATCAAACAAAATTTGCATATATAAAGCTGTATAAGCTATGGAAACTTCCAATTCAAATCAAAAGCACTATTAGTTCAAAGATTCCAAAATAATTATTATAACTAAAAAATATAATAAATCACAGAAAATTATAGGTAAAGTAAGTTTTAATTTATTAACAAATGAATTTCGTAAAATGCCGCAAATATAGTTAAAATTTATGGTAGGTTATGGTAAAAAATGTATATTTATTTAATATTGTATAATAAATTTTCGCTATTATTTTAAACAAAGATAAATTTTGCATGTTATGATAATTAAATTGAGTGAACTGAAATTTTTGATAAGATATCTAAAAATCATCTTTAAATAAGATTTCTAGAGTATCTGAATAATATAATTATATTCCTATCTTGAATTAAACTAAATAACCGAATTAAGTTATAAAAATCATTGATAGCATTTGACAAGAATGAAGTAAATTAATTTAATTTTAGTATTAATTAAAAAAAAATTAGTTAGAAGATGATAACTTGAAGTCGTGAAGAAACTAAATAGGACAAGTATATTAA
>NW_020537324.1:20578547-20619081 GCF_003426905.1 Ctenocephalides felis | reverse complement strand
TTATCAGCAGAGTTAAAATTTATTTAATTTATCTCTTGTAAAATTGCTTAATTTAATCTAATTTACTTTTTTATTTACTCTTTTTAATTTTTTACACCTTTGTCAGTGTAAAGGTTCAGTTGGTCCTTTCACCCCACCATGTAAAAGAAGGCCATGTAAAAAAAATCTGTTAAATCTTACTTAAAAGTAACAATGTATCTTATAAAACAATAAAGTAACATATACTTGAGGATTATATTAAGATCTCGTAAACTAAAGAACAGTGCTCACAACCAAAATATCGAACAAAGAAAGAAAATACTTTTGTTATGGATTTTCAAACATTGCCGTTTATCTACGTCGTAAGGGGGCGTCCATTAATCACGTGAGCGAGTTTTTAAGGATTTTTGGACCCCTCTTCCCCTTTGGTGATACATGGTGGTGCACAAAATTACCCCCCCCCTCCACCATCAAAGATCACGTGTATTTTTAGTTACGTGAAAAAACTAAAATTTTTGAATTTTTTTTGAAAATGTTTGAACTTTTTTTTGAAGAAAATAGTTAAAAAATAAATACACGTACTCCCCCACGTGATATTTCGTGATTTCTTGTCATCTTATACATCTTTTTCCCTCTTCTTCCAAATATTATTTTTGAAAAATTCCTAAATTTACATGTTGATTCTTAGCGGTAAACCTAGGTTTATTTAAATTAGGGTAGAGCGAGGCTTATAGGTACATGGATAGAAAGCTTTGTATCCATGTACTTATAAGTCTCGCTCTACCCTAATTTAAACAAAAACTCAAAATACTCCTGCAGCATTTACAGCAATTAAATTTGCGTTATCAATAGACGGTGTGAACTCAGACAAAAAAACGCATTTGCATACATTTATTTCGATGTTCATTTACCATCGAAAGTAATCATTGTGTCACCCCTAAATATTGTGCAATGGCTCAAAAAGGGGACATTTTGCAGGTTGTTCACGCGGCGTGTGTGTTCTGCGTTCATTGTGTTATTATTATTATTATTGTTCTGACGGAGAAATTTAATGGCGCGGTGCGAGATGTCGCCGTCTTGGCTTCTGCTTGCTTGCATCAACCATATTTTCAACGTGAAATTAATTTAGAAATAAAAATGCGCAGGCATATAATCTGCAAGCAGTTTTACGACTGCTGTATTTATTTTAACGTTCTAGAGGAAATGTTTTCAGAGAAAACAATGTAACAAAGGTAATTTGCTCTGTGATTGTGAAGGTAGTGAAAACAATAAGAAGTTTAAGTATTTTTTATAACCAGATTGGTCTTTTAAAATACATTCTGATCTAGTTTTGTATGCACCAAATAAAAAAACAATTTACGTACTTATACATTTAGTGTAATTCAAAAAGAAAATGTAATAATAAATAAGGTGACCATACGTCCCTGATTTCCACCTTGTGTCCGTGTTTTTCTACAAGCAATTTCGTTCCGAATTTAGACATTTTGTTCCGGATATTCGATGAGTATAAGCATAAAACTAGTGGGGTGTGTGGCATCGCGCCTTAAGGCAAATTGCTGGAACTTCCCGTACCGTAACAAAATGTTCGAGGAATACTGAATGTTTTCAGATAGATTATTATAAATATTGTAACATTGTCTAATATTTATAAGAATTATATAAACTGAATTGCAAAGTTGAAATTATTTGTTTAAAGTATAGTCAGAATTAAAAATAAAATCTGATTTATTATCGGTATACAAAAAAAAATATTTTTAAACAATTTTTTTTTATAAAATCAATTATTTTGTTAAAACAAGCAGAAAGTTCTTTGAATCATTTAAATCGGACGCTTAGTTCTCTCAAAAACAGCCATTTTTTAACATTTGGCTCTGTATCTTCGAAATGGCTGGGCCTACCTTTGCCAAAAACTAATCAGCACATCTCCCAATCGTTACTAATTGAATGTTTTTTAGATCATTCAAATCGGATACTCCGTTCTCTCAAAAAGTCGATTTCTATTTTCTGCACTCTTTGCTCTTTATCTCCGTAACTGCTGGACCTGCATTTACCAAAAACGAATCAGCACATTTCCCTATCAATAGAAATCGAATGTTTTTTGAACCAATCAAATCGGTTGATCCGTGCGCCCGAAAACGTGACCGAAAAATTGTATCCATACATACACACACATCCATTTTTTCTGAGGTATGCCAAAATGTTCAGAAACCTTCAAAACGTCCGAAAAATGTAAAAAAAAAAATAATTTCGATTCTTGGACGATTATAATAACTTACCCTACGGGAAGTTAATAAATCTTCGTAATTACTTGATAATAAAAAAATTGCAGAATGCGGAACTCACATTAATAATTTTAAACTTTAATTTTTAGTCTCACAAAAATTAGCAAAAATTATGAATACGAAATTATTCACTTACATGGCACTAGTGCTAATTTTTACTAATTGTGAGTTAAGTATGAATAAAATTAAATATAAATTAATACAAGGGTAAAAAGCAAAAAAGTATATATAGATAAAGATATATATGATACAATATAAAATAATCGAATAATAAAATTATTTTTAAAATCAGTAATTTTGATTAAAAAAATAGGTTCATTTCAAAAATAATTTTATTGTATCCTTAGATTTTTTATTTTAAATCATATTTATAAAAAATATGGTGACGCGATACTGAATTACATTCTAAATATTTATAAAATTAATGAAAATATAAATTGCTGCAATAACTGAATAAAAGTTCTAAAATTAAATATTTTCCAAAAGTTCTTCAAGAAAATAATATTTACTTCAATGTCATTAAGTTTATTAAATCCTACTCGTAAAAGATCTAATATATTTCCGCGTATTCTCATTAATCTTTAATCTAAGAATTATATTAGTATATAAAACCCTCGAATTAGAATAATCGCCATAAATATTCATGTACCTAAACAAAACCTTAAGCCTCTGTTTGGGGCATTTTCACGTACCTATTAAGCGTTTTTTCGAAATGCAAATCAGCTTCCGATCCATTGGGTCTTTTTCTCGCACAATAAAAACGAATGCTATTTGCTTTTCGATACTGGCACACATTTCGGATATATTTTCACAACAATGGGCTCTCGCTGCTGGTCGTTTGGTTTCATAAGATAACTCGGGGCAATTCCGGCCTACCGATCCCGGGCGCTCTTACATCTGACGTTGAATCGAGGTCTCGACTCTTTGCTCTTTATACTTTTCACTGCGATTCCCAATTTACTCTAACGTTTCATTTGTAATATCAATAGAAATACAACATGCACGATAGGCGAACATGCAGACGTTTTTAAATTACATTTTTGTTGTAGTTCAATTCCTCTCGCAATTTATATAGGTTCCGATTGCGATCAGTATACGTATTCGATCCGTTTGTGGATTCATATTCATAATAAAGAAGATTGAATTCGATTATTTTATCGACTGCAAGTCATTCAATATTTTGCTTTAACAAATAAATATTAAAAAAAATTCCAAAAATATCACAGCATTACAATACAATAATCATTATATTTTAATTATCAATTAGATCTTAAAAAATCATTAGTGACTAAAACGAATTAATTAAATTTATAACATCTTAAAGTGTGATTATAAATTAAAATCTAGAAATTCAAAAAATATTTTGTAACTAAGACTAATTATTACGTTAATTATTTTCTCTATTAATGCCGGAGGAACAATCTATGCAACTATAAAAGTAATTTAGGTTAAGTTATCCAACAAATGAATATGAATTATTCTACACATAAATCTGGATCATTTTAAAAGCTGAAGGTGCAAGCATTTTAGAAGCTGATGCTAAGTAGATAAATTGATTTAATATCAGTGATCACAAATCCTAAATTCCACAATTAAAAATTAGTAATGAAAATCTTAGTTACAAACCTGTTAATAAAATCAATTGTTCATATATTTAATTCATTTTTAAAGTCTTAGAAGCTTAGGTGCAGATAAAAGAGATATCCTGAGATGTTATTATAGAGATGTCACAACCTGCACAGAATAAGTATTGTCAAGAAAATTCTATCAACGACATTTGCCTTGGTAGATAGGGGAGAAAATGGAATAATATTTTTTGATTGCATGTTTGTGGATAATGATTAGCATTATAGGATTTAAAATTAACATATCAAATACAAACAATGGATTTTAGAAATGCAAAAAATTAAGATATCTTATAAAAATTAAGTAGAGCTGTTAAAAGATCAGTCGTGGTTTTCTTATTAATATCAATTATATGAAAACCGTTTACTAGAAATAACTATTTTTTTTAAAAAAAAGTATTAACAGATTTTATCTAAATGCCTAACTAAATATAAAATAACTTACCCTACGGAAAGTTAAAAAAATCAGATTTTAATCTACACCTCTAGATATAATATAAGTTGCAAGGTACGACTTTTTCACAATATTTTGAAATATTTATTCCAAAAAAATAACTTAAATTTCTTAAAACAGTAGAAAATGTAACATTTTTAAGGCAGCTTAATTATAGCTTGCAATCTAATAAATAATTATAACAGGATCGATTACTACTTTTAACTCCATAATTGAACTGTTTATTTCGAAAATAAAATTTTCGAAAATTTGTATCTCTCAAACAACTAAATGACCTGTAATTATAATGCACAGACCATTGCTTTTATATTCTAAAATTGAAGATTATTATTCTAAATTTTAATTGATTTATTTAATTCAACCAATTTTCAAATGACTATGCATGAACTTTATCGCCATGTTAAATTTCATTGAAAGCGTCGAAACACTTAAAGTTAATAGATAATTTTGTAAAATATTGAAGATTTTTAAAAAATAGTGGTACAATTATATATGTATATCAAAGACGTAGACCTTGATATTACTTAATCATTTGAGAGAAGTTGTGTAGACCGCTCACTTATTTTTTTAATAGGGGACAATTTGAGAATTTTTCATTTCTAATGGCTTTGCCGACCTTTTCGCAAACTTAATCGCGGCTCCACATTATCGAGTTTTTTCTAATGGCTTTTGAATTTGTGAATTTTAAATTTTAACTAATCACATCACAAAAGCGACATTTAACACAAATTTTGACTTTGAATCAAATTTTTTCAAAGTTCTATCAATTTCAAATTCTTCTATCAAATATTAGAAAAATATATCAAATATATATCAAATAAGATAGATTATTCATAGATTATATTTCTATTTAGAATTTCAGTTTGGCAAAAATCCCTTTGCACTATAAAATATTCCACAAAAAAAAGTAAGTTTATACTTTTTTTTACTACATTCTTATAATTATACAAACACGCTAATATTATGGGTCTCAATGGAAATTATATCTACATTATTATTCATATAAAGATGCGAAACTTTCTTGGAAACAAATTCAATAAAAGCATTATAGTATACGAGTTTAGAGAACAACGAAGAAAAAACTTGTCGCTGTACCATTACTTATTATTCTCTTTCATTCAACTTGTCGCTGCTCTGAACTTTTCACCACGCAAAAGCTCGTACTTTCAAACTATGGAATATCACAGACATAATAAAAAATATAATTGAGATATGTTCATAAAGTTATAAAACTTCACGTTTAAATATAATTACAGATAGATTTAAGAGGGCAATGAAAAGTAATTGCGCTCCTGGAAAAGAAAAAGTAAGAGAAATGCGATTGATAAGTGGGTATAAACTTTATATGATGTTACGTAATAAATCATTATTGTATCTGATAAGTACTATTATCATTTGATATTATTAGTATGTACGTTAATTTTCATACAAACAACATAACTAAATATTACAGAAAATATTCTCATATTTTCCCGAGCAAAAAACATAATAAAAAAAACGTTTTGTGAATAAACAGGCAATAAAAATTGCCATTATGTTGAATAATATAGGGATATTTATTTTTAGACTTTTGTGCGATTTAATTTGCAAGAATTTTATAAAAGATCCCAGACGATTTGCTGTGACATCTGTCGCATAATTTTTTTTTTATTAAAGGTCGGCCGGGTTATTTATAACCTGCTAATAAAACAAAATGGGTAGATGGTATCTATTTATTGTTAATAGATGTCTAGTCGTTATAGCCATAAATATATTTATATATCTAATTAAAAAATATTTGTTGAGTAATTGATACCTAATGTTTTGCTTTGGTGGTAGCAGAAAGTTATATATACTTATTTCATCTATTATATATTTTTTGAAGAGAATAATAAGTAATCCTATGGACATACGAATAATTTATATGATCTTCGATATGGGATTTACTACATTATTTAGATAAAATACAAGCGGTCATAATAATAATATATATTTTATTTGTGTACTCTCCCAAGTATCTATTTAGTGAACTATAACAAAATAATGAGTATATAGTATATTTATATACATTATCATTTTTATGGCTATTATTCAATATAGATAAGTCTAATAGAAGACAAGTTCCATGTTCAAAGTATATGAAGAGATTGTAAGAAAAAAAAATCAAATTTAAAACTGTTGTTAAAAATGGTAAAACAGATTAATTTTTACGTACATATTACGCGCTTCTAGGAGTGATAGTCAAAATTATTATTTTAGTTTATTTCTTTTTCGACTTTTTTATTCGTTACAGACTGTAACTTACAGTAATATTTTCATTGATTATGTTTTTACTTGTGTTTTAATAATTTGTGTATTTTGTTCCACTGAGGTACAACACACACAAATTATTAATTATTATTATTAGTTATCATTTAGTTCAAAATCTTGAATATCAAAATGCGCCAATTGAATTTAAATAAAATTAGAGTATGAGCCTGAAAATTAGAGTATAGGCTGGCACTTGCAATGAAATGCAATATGCCCCAGTTTGCCGGGCCGGCTAGTATATATATATATATATATATATATATATTTATATATACAAGAAAGAATTAGAATATTTGATACTGTTCTATATTGGAAAAAATGAGAGAAAAAATTAATTATGGCAATGGTTAAGTAACAAAATCTTTGAATAATGGTCGATAATAAAAGGTAGATTAATTTTTTTTTTGAGATTTATTTTGGAAAGTAATAAGGATTATGATGTTGGAGAAAGTTACATATATTTTAGAATTAAAATACAACATTATCACAAAAATTACGACGCCACATCCATTTTCACGAGATACATAGAATTTGAAGCATGCAGAAAAACTTATTGTATGATTTTTTAAAAATATTGATTTTTGACTGATTGATAAGTATTTATGATGAAAGATTTACCGTGGTTTTGCCCCTTATGCAGCAATTATTGTATACCAATATTGCAGTTCATCATAATCATTTACACGCGAAAATCATTACGAACTATTAGGTTTACTATGTTTAGCCAATGAGAAAATTCACAAAGTCAAATTCAAGCCTTTGCTAATCTAGAGCACGGTAGCGGCAAAGTACTTAGATAGAATATACACACCAAGCAAAACGAGCGCGTAATCGGGTAAACGCAATGCCATTGCATACACAACACAACGAGGGTGAGAGCCGAAGAGGTGGAAAGCTCGGAAAGCTCGGAAAGCTCACTCGCACGCCCGTAGGCCATAGTCAATATTTGAGATTCGTCTGCCGTATATAGTGCGGATTTCATCTCTATATCTCGTCAAACGCACACATGATAGTTGAATTTACAAGTGCAGGCCTATGTCTGATCGTAAGGTTCGCTTATCAAACAATATTGACGGCAGCGATACGCAATTTCATAATTCTAATAGATAAACATTTAAACTCAATTCTGTACCGCAAATATCAATTCCAAAATATAAACATTTAAACTCAATCTATATAGCCATAATTTTTTTAGAGAATACATACGTTGGCTTATTAAAAATAGTCAATATTTTAACTACTTATCAGTTCAATATTCCTAGTAGTTACCGAATTATTTTGTATCTTATTTTGTACTGCCAGTAGTTTCTGTAAGTTGGTCTTGGTCGTCAGGTTTCATACTGGAGTGTGAAGTAGAGTGTCCGCTTGTTCTTCACGCTTAGCGGGCTGTTATGGTTCAAGAGAGGTCTCAGTAGATTTATCATCCCGTAAGTCTGTTCAATTTTCATGTTAGTATGTCTTGTGAAGATGAGTCTATGATCCAAGGTCACACCAAGGTATTTGACATCCTTGGACCACTCAACCTCGTAGTCCATTACTTTTAGTTTTATAAAGTCAGTCAGTGTAATGGACCTACGGCTCTTTGTGTTCCGTCTTTTGCGGATTGATTGTGATCTGCCATTTATCAGTATATACCGTTAGCTTCTCTAAGCCTGCCAGTATCTTTGTAGTCAGTATCATTATAGACAATAAGAAATACAAATGATTTAAATTATCTATGCATAATTCATAGCAAAGCGCTATCTCTAACCAAATATCTCACGAACGATTAAATATCGCAAATGAGCAGCCGACATAGCGCGAACTAGTCCAGGTTTTGATCTCAAACTAGGCCAAGCTCGATATCAGGCAGCGTGAAATCGAATTTCCACATAAAGTTACAAAGTCTCAAATACAATCTCAAATGAAAATCGCCTTTCGCGGGCATTGCTGCATCACATACGAGTCAATACCCATATATATATATATATATATATATATATATATATATATATATATATATATATATATATATTTGAAAAATCAGAATACTATCAAACGTTCAGTAAATATTAAACATTGGAGTTTCAAATTATATACATGATTACACATGTACATGATTTTTTTTTAAATATATAGTTTGAAATTTCTGTCGCATAAATGTTGATTATGAATGCCTAACAATAAGGCAAAGATGATGAAAATTAAGATTGCAATCAAAACGTTTGGTACAAATAATTGTAAGTTATTTTTTTACATTTTATTCTAGTGAACAACGCGAAAATTACAGAAAAGTTCATCTATTCTCAGGCAGAACTATTATTTCACATCTCATTTAAATATTTAATCATTCAGGTTCCGTACGCCTCATATAGCTACAACGCAAGCAAACAAGTTATTGTTATAAACAAGGATGAACTAAACATAATTATTGCAAGTGCTACCAGTGTTAATACACATCGTAATTATGCCTGATTATCAATTACAGCATATTAAATAAAATCACACACAAAAAACCTTTCAACCGTGCTAACACTGCGCAAAATTCCATTGAAGTTCACAACGACAGAGCATGCATGTATAATAACATGCACGACAAACCCACAAAGTGATTAATGTATATAAGAAAAACACCTTATAATAAATTACCGACAAAAAATAATTATTCACATGCTACATAAGTGATTTAATTAAATGGCCATTATGCATATTCAGTGCATTGCGATGCGACGCCTCTATTCTTTTGTGTATCCAGACTGGTTGTGAATCATGAGAGAGCGTTCGTCTATATGTAAATATTTAATAGAAACTAATTATATTCTAAGTAGTCCTTAGAAAATAATCATTTTTAAATTGGATTTTTTTATTATGATAAATTATTCACTCGGAAATTAAGTGAATCTTAAATGATTTGAGCTCTAAGAACGCTTATCTGTTCTGGGCCGAACTCACTCATAGCACATATGTTGTCAAAGTTATAGTCCTGGATAAATATACAGTCATTTTATAAACACAATTATTAAAGTTCTTCAGACTAATTAAAAAGAGAGATGAAGATAATTGAAACAAGTGATGCATGGTATCGTGCCTTAAGACGAATTGCTGGAACTTTTCGTACCAAAAGTTAAAATTTTTAAAAAAGATTCAATTTTCTTTTAGAACTCTAAAAAAAATCGATCTTTGAGATTTTTAAAATTTTTGAAAATATGACCAATGATCCCTTTGTCCACCAAATGACATTTTTTTCACTTTTGTTATTGGATCTCCAAAACCGCTAGACCTGCCTTCCCTGTTTTTTTGCCCCGTATATTCGGAACGGTTAAACCTGCCTTTGCCAAAAACTAATCAGCACGTCTAAATTTTAAATAACAAGGGATTCGACGATAAAGGCCTCTTAGCAATCTACTAAAAAAATCATAATTCAATCTATAAGTGTAAAATTTTAAATTTCATATAAAATAAATTGCTGAGATATTAATAGTATTAATAAATTCTTCAGAATAAATAGGTAAATTAAATATGCATAATAGATGTGAATTTATAAATATTTACAATAAGTGATAAAATCTTTGATAAATTGCAAAATAAAGTGAAGTACAAAATTGATCTATGCTCACAACTTTCCGCACTTTCTCTTGTAGAAGTATTATTAATATATGTATATATCACATATTTTCTACATTATAAATAACTTATATGATTATTATACTGCAGTAAAAACAAAATAAATAACACGTAATAAAATTTTAATTTCGAATGCGCAAAGTTAATAGACATATAACCATTTGATAAATCGCCATTCAATAATATTTTATGACTTTGCTGTATTATATACTAATTTATATTTCATTAATTTTCAAATATGAAATATGAATGAAGTATGAAAAATGAGCGTAAAAAGCTAAAATTTAGGTGAACGCACTTTTGGCTCATGCTATCAATTTACCAATTCTGTACGAGGTGCGATATTATAGCCCTGATATAATACAATATAACTAGATAAGTAAAGCTGTTATAAAACATCGCCAAATTTCAAAGAATATATATAAAAATATGCAAGAAGCAAACAATGAAACAAGGTTAATGAAAACCTCTGAATAACAAAAAAACACGTTCTATGAGAATAATTCTGAGGTGGTTAAGAAAGTGTACTAATAACCCAAGTAAAAGCCCTAGAATTATAACGCCTAATATAAGACTGGTGTTGGCATTTCGGCTAATGTTAATTTTACCCACCCTAATTCTGAAGTGTCTTTTTACTGGTAATCCTCGAGATTAAAAAACATTGCAGAAAAGTCGGAAAAATAAAGTAGCATTAAAAGAAATTTCTACTGATTCTACTGATTTCTACTGATTAAACAATATAGATAGATATATTAGATAGATTAGATAGATAGATGTATTAGATATATCAGACGTACAATTGACAATTTTTAACAATAAAGGAATGATTAAATAACTTTGTGTCTTGATTTTATGAAACATTATAATAAGTCTTAGTTTAGAGCATCATCAGAAGATTAGGTCCTGCATATCCATTGATTAGCAGATTTTTTTCAAAAACATTCAAAGCTTTTCTGCTATAGGACTACTTCCAGAAATTGAATGAGTGGACTTAGATTTTATAAAGAAATAAAAAAAAACGCTTCAGGAAACATGAAGTTCTATAGACAAACCTTAAATTTACTAAATGTAACTTTATAAATTGAAAATTATCTGAAAATATTAGAAGTTAATCAGGTCAACAGACAAAAGTAATAGAGATGAGAGATAAATATTGTATAAATTACTTTCAGTAATTTAGTAAAAACATCCATGATCTTGTCTTTACGCATTAAAAATGATGATGTGATTAAGCTAATTTGTGGATCTTTGGATATGAGCAAGCAAAACCTGAATAACACTTTATATTAAAGAATCTAAGGTTGATGACTAAAAGCTTCCCGATACGTATAGAACAAATTAATACAATTTGATTTAAATATAGATTTAACACATAAAGTAAAAATGTAGAAGCCTCTATCACTCATGTATCACACAACTTCAAAAGATATAGCCAAAATAAAAGCAGGAAGGCCAAATAACTCTTAATTTGCCATAGCACCTCCTCATCTAACTAACATTTACATCGTACTAAATTGTTATTCTCGCAGTAAATTTTATTGTGTCTATAATATCCTAACAATTATGCATCTTTGTTATATATATATATATATATATATATATATATATATATATATATCCGCCTTGTTTTATTTATAAATCATCCTCTACCTGTGTAATGAATTGTATAATTTGATACATTTACCTTTCCCTTTAATAACGTACATTGTGTCAATCGTGAAAAACAAGCAGAGTTCTTATTTTAAATATAGATTTAGCACATAAAGTAGAAGCCTCTATTACTCATGTATCACACAACTTCAAAAGATATGGCCAAAATGAAGGCAGGAAGGCCGTATAAATCCTAATTAGCCACACCACCTCCTCATCTAACATTTACATGATACTAAATTGTTATCCTCATAGTAATTTTTATTGAGTCTATTTATAATATCCTATCAAATATGCATATTTGTTATATATATCCGCCTTGTTTTATTTATAAATCAGCCTCTACCTGTGTAATGAATTGTATAATTTGATACATTTACCTTTCCCTTTAAAAACGTACATTGTGTCAATCGTGAAAAACAGGCAGAGTTGTTATTTTCAGTGTATTGGAGGATGTCAAAGTTGAAAACCGACGATATGGCGATATTTACATTCGCAGTTGAACAAAGTCGAACTAATTGAATGACAATATTTGAAGAGTGAATGTCGCGATATAGACATCGGAAGCTGAGTAGATATATTTAATTATACATGGAGAAGCACAAACTCCGCGAACGAGCATAACACAGGTTCTGATTTCACGTAGCCGAACTGAACTGCATCGTGTAGTCGCCGGCATTTCATTTTGCATTGTAAATTAAGCCAGTACACATATGAAATATTCATGAAACATAGGAATATAAAAGAATATTATAAACGAGACACAGTCAATATGATATCATGAATTCGCATACAGAATTGGCTTTAAAAAATGTCGTCTCGTATTTGATACATTCATCGCGCTTCCAGCAAAAATGGTTGAAATGTATTTATTCATTTATTTACAACCGTGCATGCAAAATTATCATACGCATGGGGTATTTTTTTCAATGAAAATAATGTACAACAACGGTTTTATGCGACAGATTACGCTGGAACATAGAAATCCGTATATGAATATATTTTATGGATTTGCAGTTTATAAAATAATATGCATTTAAAAATAATATTCATTTGGAGTAGTGTACTGACTATTTATAATGGTTCAGATTAGTTTTGTATCAGGCCATGCGCTGTGAGTAACTCGCTGAATTATTCATGGACAACAAAAGACCATTATAATATTCATTATTTCAGTTATTACAATATAGAGCTTTTCAATACAAGATTAATTTTCAGTAACAAAAATGAATTAGTGGTACATGGCATCGTGCCTTGTACGGCAAAATGGTGGTACTTTCTATAATTACTTAACTATAATTGAAAAATTGTATAAGCTTTAAAAATTAAATTCCCATGCCGTCAAATTATAATTTTTTTTTAAATATTGATTTTTTTGTAAATTCGAAAGCGATTGTGTTGCTTAGCAGTTTTAGAGTCAAAATATCAAAGCGCGTTAGCGCCGCGTTAATATTCCAAATTTGACCCATAAAATTTTAATAAAAAAAATATTATTGAAATCTCTATAAAATATATAATAATTTGATGAGGATAATGATCATTTTTGACCGCAAGATGCCTTTTATTTAATTTTTTTTATTAGACATCCGAAACCGTTGAACCTGCCTTCATAAAAACTAATCACCACGTCTCCGCATCAATAGGAATCGAATGCTTTTTGAATCATTTAAATCGGTTAATCAGTGCTTTCGAAATCGTCGACGAAAATTTGTATCGGCACATACATCCACTTTTTCTAATTGTAAGGTGTACCAAAATATTAAGAAGGCTTTGAAACGCCATATTTCAAGATGCAAAGTTCAATATAAAAAAAGAAAGATTTGTAAATTGAGAAGAGAAAATGATGCGTAAGAAAGCTATTAGACTTTGCTGTATGGGTGAGAATAAGCAGAATATCGAATGTGTATTTATTCTATGCTTTTCTAAGTAAAATATTATAGTATTATATAGATATTTATTGATTTGATAAAACTTCCTCACAACATGCTAAATATATAATCTTATTAATAAAGAATATTTGAACTAAACAGTCTCTTTTATTAAAATCATCACTAATCGCTCTTGTACCCAAAATGTTTAAATAAATAGCAAATGATCAAGAGTCTTTAAAAATAAATAATCCCACATATTTCAACCATTTGGAGGAAATAAGTACTCACAAAATAAATCTTGAAGTATTTATGAGAAAATAAAACTTTGACACTTGAGGTTTGTATATGTTTCGAGGAGACGTTTGAAAGCCAGAAAGTGTGAAAGGATGCCAGACGACATAAACACACTTATAAATAACGATTCAAGCCAAGAATCACAACCGAGAAGGCAGAGATGCATTATTATGCAAAAAATGAAAGGACTGATCGAGTAAAAATAGTACTGTGATAGTTTTATATAGACTTTATTAGAAAAAGTGCCCATGCCAGGGCTAAAAGATTATTTTAGAAAAGTATAGATCCACAAGTTCTATTTGAACTGATTAGCTCACTGATCAATAGATGCAAAAGTTACAGATAAATTATGATTATGTAAACATATAATACTTTAAATGGGTGACTTATTTATACATTTTTGAAAAATAATTTACACTTAAAAAAATAGTATAAAGTGGCTTTTCCTATGAAATATCGCCTCTGCCGTTCGATTGTGCATCTCCAAATCGGTTGTTTATTCAATCGTAGCTGAGTAAACGCTACGAGATGCTTTTATTACGACGTCGAAAAGAAATAAAATAGGATTTAACCCAAAAAATAACTCTTGCCCTGTTGAAAAATAAATCATACAAGATCTCAGTTATCCGGTGTGAAATTGATACCCTCAAGTGAAGAGCATATCCATGTTCGCTATATTTAGACTTCGCGCAAAGCTTCCAAACTAAATTGGAATGATTTCCTGCAGCAATGTTTATATTTGTACAGAATGCAACATGCCGAAACATTTGGCTATTGTAACAGCAAATGGTATCAATTTATTCTGAGAAGAGGAAAGAATAATAGACTTGAGTGAAATTTCACAGAAAGTACTATCAATAATCCTTAAATGCTTACAATGATCATCAGCTATATTCATTACCAACCATTTATTTATAATTGCATTTATAGGCGTGTGAGAAACTTCACTTTCTTGATGGATAAGACTATTTAGCAATTTATCTTAACGTTCTTCATTTCACTTTTTTGGCTGATGTGTAGCTTATAGTCTAAGAGCCCGTGAACTATTTGACTAACCTGTTTTCTCAGAGCTAGAATTTTTTTTAATGATATTTTATTAATGACCCATTAGGAAAGTACCAGTCTGGCATTCATTCCGCGATTGCGTCATCATCCCTTCAATTTTTGAAAATCTTCAAAAAAAAAAAAAATTCATAACTTGCTCGCACAAGTCTCAAATTTTGAGGGTGTATTCTTTTAACTGTTCAGAAAGCATATGTAAAAAGCCAGCCCATTCTGACGGTTGCAAGGGTTTGCGCTCCAAATCAAATTAAATAATTTTGTTTGGTAGATTTTGGTTACAGATTGTAGGAATTTATGACACAACTAAACACATATTTTACACTATAACTTGTAATTATTTTTAAGAAATTTTAGGCCGTTTTATATTTTACTAATTTTAATCTAACTAAAAATGCAAATGGAAAAATCCTTCTAGTAAATTTGTTTAAGTATAAAATTTGTTAGAAACTTCAATGACGGGCTGGAAACTAAACTTGATTTTATTTCTCTAACTTATCGATGTCCAACGTACTATTAAATCATGTATTAAATTATAGCAGTGATGCACAACAATATATTATAAAACATTCATCAAAATATAAATAGAATTTATTTTTTCATTCTCAATATGTGTCTACCATATATTAATATGTATTAGTTATATTGTTCGTATTTATGTCTGATTAAACCCGATTTTTGCGAATAGACAATCAACTGAAGGTTTTGTCTTATATAGACTTAATCAATTTCTGATACACATTTGATGTGGGTCTCTCGAAGAAGTTATTGCTCTTATAAAAGACAGAATCTTTTTTCTCGTTCGCCAGAGATACTTAAGTCGAACGAAGCGTACATAACAATAACGTTCCGAGTAAGTGCCTTCATAAAGCGTTCCAGCAGACAAGGAATCGCTCGCAAAATATTTGTAGACAAGAGAAGAGCTAGCAATTTATAGATTCTGCTCCTTACTGATTGCACCATGTTATTCACGAAAATACGGGTTAGAAAAATTAAAATACAAACAAATTATGCACAGCATAAACTGTCTTAGATTTGAAGTAGAAGCACAAAAAATGGCGGACAAAAATTATCAAAAAATAAAAAATGCATTTCTCAAGAGGGTTCTTCATTAGTTTAATTAAGGCTAATCTTGAAGGAAGACAGCAATTGGTGTTAAGTGACAACAGAAGTTAACAAGGTGATCTAATTTAATGTAGTGTGACTTCCCCAGATATTACTAACAGAGTGCTTATGATTATGAGCAATAAGAAGCGCATTAAAGACTTCTTCAAAAAATCTTATGAACTATAATTTAAAACATGCCTAAATGACATGAAAGCAAGTTCTGCCAAATCAATTAAAATTATAATTAAATTCCAGGAGAGACTCAAAACTAATTATATGTATGTATTTTGATTTAGAGTTATACGCTGCAAATGATCATATTTTTGCCATATTATGACAAATAATCTTACTCTTGATATTGACTCAAGGAGATATTCTGGTCTGAAATTTTTATAAAATCGATTTCTTTCGATGTTTCAAAGATTAACTACTCAAGAATATGCGTACAAGATATTTTTTATAGTTTAAATCAATTTCGTAAATATAGCTGTTTGAACACGATAATCCTCTGTCCAAACGAGTTTTTCTCGAAACTTTGATACGGCACCCACAATTTCTCAATTTCTACTGTGCCGATTTACTTGAAATTTCCACAGAATCTTTTCTAAAAATTTGCTATTGTTGAAAAACTCGAAAATTTCTAATGAAAAATTGGATATTTTTTTCAGACATTCGCTATTTTGAAAAAAAAATCTTGATTTTAACATTATATTAGATTGATAAGAATAATAATACATATATTTTTTCAGATTTTTTGCTAAAATCGTGAGTATGATTTTACGACTTTTGTTGATTTTAATATTTTTATATTCTCAAAACGTGAATTAATATCTTGTATAACAAAAAAATAGTAAAAAAATTGTTTGGTATTTTGAAGTATTTTAAAAATCGCATAAAATTCATGCCTTTAAACTAGAATACCCTCCTTAATCATATAAGAATGCAACGAAGAGCTTAAAAGTTCAAAGAATTTCCCAAAGAAATTGAAATATGACTAATTGCTGTATTGTCTCAAATTCTTCAAGAAACAAGCAAAAATTATAGTCGCAAAAAACGATGTAACCACATTTCTAGAATAATGCTTAAATAAGAATAATTGCTGTATTATCTCAAATTTTTTGAGAAGCAAGCAAAAATTGTAGTCGCAAAAAACGATGTAACCACATTACTAGAATAATGATTAAATAAGTCCGAATTCTAGAGTCCTTTCTATTTATTGCCAAATAAAAACCGTTTAGTGTTAAAAGTTAACCATGTCACGAATCATCGCAATCAACGAAATAAGAATGCTACTACCGCGAGAATGAATTGCTTACATACAGCTCACACGAAGGAGAAGATTTATGTTTGAATTCTCTCCTACACGAAGCCAATTAATTAGCGAAGGTCTTCAGCAGTAGCCAACTCCACTTTATATCAGTTATACTATATGTTAGGAAAATCCACATGGACAAGGGACATTGACACAAAAATAAAATGGTAAATTTTCACAATTGTAAACATAATAAAAAAAATTACGAGTACTTATAATAAGTTGAGCTACTTTTTTTACTAACATTGTTTGACAAAAATGCATATATGATATCTTCTCTTTTATATAATATGCGACAAAAGTAAAAGAATGATCAGCAATCACAAAAAAAAATAATTTCACCCACTAAATCCAAGATAAACATGAATATTAATTGCTTCAAATATAATGCCGTAAAAATGTCTCGGTCGAAAGATATTGTTATTGTATCATTTTAGTTAAGTTATAAGACAGCGGGGACATACAAAGTTATCTTTACTTTATATTTGCTCTCGGGGTTGCCTACGATGGCGCATACATCCTCGTAGAGTGACATCAACGAGCGGTCGGAAATAATCGCTCCGCGTGCCGGAAACGATAGAGTACCATAGTGCTCGCAAGCAAATAGTAGAAGTGATCAATATTATATTACACATTATATATATATATATATATATATAAATAATATAATACATATCCAGGGCCGGTCCGAAAATATTATTTTTCTAGCGCCCCTCCCCCTATTATTTTAACTGTTTTGACATTTTTAAAAATACTTTTTAATAATTCTATGTTTAGTACACAAAAAATTAGGTACTATATGTAAACTGAAAGCGCAAAAATACATTGATTTTAAAATTATTCAGAACGAGGCAATTCGCGGGTGCTATATATTATATATTGCTTGCAAGAATATTCTTAAATTTTCAATTATTTCTGGCGCATGCATAATATTAATATTTGGGTTTTGAAACATTTATTTATTTTGAGCATTTTATGCAATTTATTCTATTGAGCAAATAGATTAAAATTTCTAGCCTTTCATTATTAAACATAGCACTGGTAGGTACTTCATGTTGGGTTATTCGAATTTAATTTTCCATTATTTGAAATAACCAAAATTGCATCGTAAACTTCTAATTGATATCGTAAGGGACAAATTGTAAGTATTCATCTTTACTTTCCCATTTGTTATTTTAAAGTGAAATTTTTAACGTATTTTGAAAATATTGTCTATAGATTAGTAAAATATGCAAGAGAAGTATATATTTCTTAAATGATATTGAGAAAACTATATTATAAATTTCATATTCAAATCTCGTTTTGGCGTGCGACCGCATTTTTTGCATGCATTGCATTCAAGGCAGGACCGGCCCTGTACATATCTGTTAGAATGATACGATAATACATTTTTGCAAATTTTTACTTTATTATATTCATATTTCTGAAATAACGCTCTAAGAAACTCAATTATTGGCTTGACTGCAACGATTACAATATGCGTTATATTGGAGAAAGTTCTAAATATATTTGCAAGGGAATAAGAAGCCAATTCTGCAGTAAAATAGACCAAGGTTATGACAAGACTATGTTAGGTAGCAGTTTTCATATAAAGTTGTATTAAAAACTGACAAAATTCTAGGTGGTTTCTGTACAGTAAGGCCTTTTAGATAAAAAACCGAAAATAGAAACGCACAAATGACAAAAAATGATGTTATAATAACTGCATTGAGACATATTTATAACCTCAAAAATTCACATCAATTCGAAACTATTCTTTCAGAACTTATGATTAATTCATATTTTTAACACCGTTCATCTATTATTTCATATATAGAAAAAATGAGAACTAGAAGAGAATTTTCTGAATATTTTGTAATTTCATGAAATTCCTCTTATGTTAATAAATGTAATTCATCTATCATTTCATGACAACTATCAGCTTATTATTTTATACTTGGTATCTAATTTCCTGGTAATATCTCTCTGTTCTCCTTTCTCCAATTTCATCTATCTCTCTTTAATTCAGTTGATATTAGCGAATAAAGCATCTTTTTTTGTGGAATATTGATAATGTTCACTTTGTAAGTTTTTTATCAGAATATATTTTGTTAACTAAAATTTCTTTTTTAAAAATAATAGTGGTTCAAAGTTTGTGGTTTGGGGTTTTCCTGGTTCGGAATGTTTTTATTTATAAAATTCAATATTATTGTTTTAATACTAGAAGAATTGTATACATTGTGTAGAATAAGATTTACTGAATAACACAAATATTGCACCGTATAAATAAAGAATTCAATTAAAATATTATTTCACAGACCTTTTATAAAAACAGCTTATTATTATTTTGACAGAGTATTTGCAGAACCTTGAAGAACCCATTACCTTCGAACTTTATAAAACGTCTGTACAACTAGTCATTTGTTCAAAGATATTGCGAGAATATTACTTAAATTTTCTAAGTTACACCATCACACGACCTTTAAAATGAATCGTATTAAAATGTAAATGTAGAGATAAGCTCTGAAATTGGACTTCTAGAACTATAAATCGCCATAAAGTGATAATAATGCCAAAAGTACATCTAGTTTCCTTTAAATAAAACGATAAATTTAAGTCATATAAACAGATCCCAATCTCGAGATTTTCTGAATTTTATTGCGCAGAATTATTACCCAAATAAATTATAGAGTCGACGAGATAAAGATAAAGACCGCTACTGTTCAGCGGCGACGCGTTTACAAAATTCCCATCAACAAAGTTTTGAGAAAGACTCGTGTTCAGAACAAAATCTCTAATAATATATGCATGTTGGTTCTCAGAATTCAACTTTTAATACTATTTTATTTCCTCTTCTGAAACAGTTTTGATTCAGTTCTTTCGCAGAGTTACATACTAGGTCAAATATTCTTTATTTGTTTTGCAAACTCCCTTTGCTTGTACCGGCATGTATGCGATTCCTGTTTACTTAATTCAAGAATCATGGTAAGATCAACAAAATCCTATAATACTTTCAATTCGGACGATTCTAGTGATTCTAAAATAAGATGAAACCTTCAAATGAGGATTAATCCGATATAAGAAGGGTAGGTCATCGCAAAAAGGCTTTACAACGAAAATTGAATTTTAAGCTTGCGAGGAAATGAGTTTAATTCTATTTTGAAACATACTCACAAAGATGAAGGAATATAAGAAACAACTACGTCTGGGGCCACTAATCGGAATAATTTTGCGATATTTGTGAACAACTAAATATAGACGACTGATATATTTAAATTATTGGTATTTATAAAAATTAATTTAGAGAATAAAAAAAGAAAATAAAAGTAATCGCTTGTAGGTAAGTTAGAGCGATTAGATTTGAATCAAAAAGTTTGATAATCGAGTAGCCTGATGTCAAGCAGTAGTGACATCATCTTTGACTTGGAAATATAGAATAGCAATACGTTATCCAAGTGAAAATAGCCCTTTACCCGGTATTACTGCATCAATAATAAATTCAAGACTATTACGAATTGTAATAATGAAATTCATCGCATAGAGGTGAGACAACTGTTTAGATCGCCTTCTGAAAAATCTACATAGTTAAGTACATCATCGGAACATATTATGACTTTTAAGTTCTAATCGCCATTCAAAAATATATGAATTTAAAAAAATGATATAATAAAACAAAATATTATGCTGACAAAATAAAGACATTAGTTTGAAAAATTGTTAGAAAATGTAATACATAACTTAAAATGGGACTAACATAAAAGTACATTTTGTTTGCTTTTTTTTATTTTTGAACTGCAATAAGAACCTAATAGTCCTATAAGCTGTTGTGCTGATTTTGCTAGTCTGTTTGAAAGATGGCAACCCAAACAGTTGTCATATCTCTGTATGAATAATTATTATTACAATGTCTGTAATAGGGCGAGTATGGTGCAGCAATGCCGGGTGGGGGCCATTTTCACTTGGAAACATATTGCTATCTATATTTCCAAGTGAAAATCGTTGTCACTGTTGCCTGACAACAGGCTCGAAGTGGGTGTCGAACCCGAGACCTCTGAAAGAAGTCCCGTCGCTCTTAACTGTTTACGTTCGGGCGAGCCTAAGTACATTTGATAGTAGAATTCGTATCAGCTTCCAGAAAATGTAAATTTGTATTTAATTTGATTTGAACTGAATAGTCACTAGTACGTACTAGTATTATTAATTTGAAGGATGTAATAACCATATTGTCAATCACATAATTTTAGCTCAATTTACGGATCATTTGCAAGACGATTTGTTGAGTAGGTACTTTAACGTATATACGTAGTATGTATCTGAAAATAATTAATAGTTAATAGTATTATTCAAGAATATCTTTGAAATCCACAGACACACTCAATCCAATGATCATCTATTTATAGTATGTATTTCCATCTATTCCTAATAGAACTCTCGAGCATGCAATACATAATCCTTCTTGTTGGCCTACGCATCAGTTTGTTAATGAGATTCAATGTATTCCCATTAACTTCATGGAGAAGGGGTATTTCCATGAAGATGCGAAATTATATCATTTCATCCATGGTCTGAAACTCTAAAACGGCGGAGGCATTCAATTTTACGCTTGATTTTCATAAAGGCCTTTTGAATATACGTCGCGTGTGCGAAATGCTCTAAAACCGCCTTCTGTAGCACTTGGCGAAGCGAAATCATTCCGGGAGTCGCTCGCAGTACTTGTCGTTCCGTGCTCGATCGTGTGTTCAGAGAAAATACATACTTTCTTCGGTGGCTATACAACGAGAATCACTTCTCTTAATAAATAATATGATGTCGATAAATTGGTATTTTAAACGGCATTTGATTTTGAATGCATATTCTACAACGGCCTAGAAATATTTGGACGTATTTTCGTTTTATTATATTGGCCATGAAAATGACGAGCTTTTATACAGAATGGTTTCTACACCTGGTAGGGACTCTAGCGGAGCTTTTAATGGGACTAAGTGAAGTCCGCAAAACAACATATATAATAAATTATAAATATATCTTCTTTCATTATAACTTAGTAACAAATCAGTGATTGTAGTTAGAACCTCAACAAATATATAGAAATGCTAAACAAATCAGTGTTTAATACAGTCCACAACTACAAGGGTTAAATTATAACTCAACAACCTGAGATATCAAGAAATTTCATAACTACGTAACGCACATACAATATTCGATCTTCGTCAACAATTCTCATTCATTATCATAATTTCTTGGCAGTAATTATTCTTATCAATATTTTGGTTATTGAAATTTATTTTCAAGATTTTTCTTTAAACAATATTTTAGTTGCTATTTGTATTCATTTTTGATAATTGTACTAAAATAATAATTACTCTGTGATTCAATTTATTTATAAGAGTTCAATTTTAGTGCTACTTGTCATAAACCCAATGAGCTAACGAGACATGGAGTACTGTAAGCTTATATATTGCGCGCGGTCGACTTTTTCAAAGTTTAATTAATTTTTATAATTAAACCGCTTATCATAGGCCTATAATATTTCAATATGTTCTGTTTAACTATCACAGTGCGAAGTTTAATAAAAATTCCAAAATAAACCTGTGGTTTTCTTTATGAGCGAAATTCAACATAATGTAAGGAGGCGTCCAATAATCACGTGAGGCTTTTAGGAAGAGGGGGGATTTAACAAAAAATCACAAAACATCACGTGTATTTATTTTTCACCTGACTTTTTGTAAAAAAAATCCAAACATTTTCAAAAAAAATTAAAAAAATGCATTTTTTTCGGAACTAAAAATGCACGTAATATTTGCTGGGGCAAGGGGGGGGGTAATTGTGAATATCACCACGTATGACCAAGGAGGAAGAAAAAAATCCTTAAAAAAATGATCACGTGATTAATAGACGCCCCCTAAGTTGTATATCTACGATGTATCCTTATTCATTAAATGTATTTAAGATTATATCCTCAAATACGAAAAAAATGGTTTGCGAATACATTACTTATATAAAGTCATCATCAAACAAAATTTGCATATATAAAGCTGTATAAGCTATGGAAACTTCCAATTCAAATCAAAAGCACTATTAGTTCAAAGATTCCAAAATAATTATTATAACTAAAAATATAATAACATCACAGAAAATTATAGGTAAAGTAAGTTTTAATTTTATTAACAAATGAATTTCGTAAAATGCCGCAAATATAGTTAAAATTTATGGTAGGTTATGGTAAAAAATGTATATTTATTTAATATTGTATGATAAATTTTCGCTATTATTTTAAACAAAGATAAATTCTGCATGTTATGATAATTAAATTGAGTGAACTGAAATTTTTGATAAGATATCTAAAAATCATCTTTAAATAAGATTTCTAGAGTATCTGAATAATATAATTTATATTCCTATCTTGAATTAAACTAAATAACCGAATTAAGTTATAAAAATCATTGATAGCATTTGACAAGAATGAAGTAAATTAATTTAACTTTTAGTATTAATTAAAAAAAATTATTATAGAAGATGATAACTTGAAGTCGTGAAGAAACTAAATAGGACAAGTATATTAATTTAAAATATAAGCTTGCCAGAGTCTAGTGAGTATAATGAAATCATGACAAATATGGAATAATATATTTAATGCAAACTATTTAAATAAATAGCAATTGCAGTACCAACTAATTCATAACCTACAGTAATGTGACCATTTAAGTTGAGCTTTCCCGCTCTTTCATTACAATTTATCTAGAACCTGCGCTCCTTTACAGTATAATGTACGGAAACTTCGAGCTTTGCGTAATAATGATAATTATAAAATTATACCGTATTTTATGACGGGAACTAAAACTTTCAACTTGAATTGCCTTCATCATTTATATTATTACAATCGTGACCCTAATTTGAATTTGCATATTAAAACGAATATGTAAAAAGCATGTTACTCCCCTTATGGCGTTGATTGACGAGATAGAGTAATTAGTAAAAACAAATATAAAATATTTGAATATTCATAAGATACTTCTACTGCCGGCTTAAAAAACAAATTTAGGACTCTGGTTATAAAAATATTACCATATGTGGTGTAACACTATCCATATAAAATAAAAAAAAAAAAAAACGGTGAGAAGCACCACGAAAATCCACGTTCATAAAACAGAGAAAATATTCACTATTAAAATTTATCCAATTCAGGACAGGTTTAAAAATTACTAAAAATAAAAACTAGTAATTTAATTAATAAAGAGTTGCGTTAATTATAAACAAATATAGTATATAATTAATATATCTTCAACAAATAATAAAGATAAGTTTATCTATCAGTTATTATGTATCAGCTTATTACAAAGGACTTACATTAACTAACTTGAAGCTTCTATACATCCAGTGTCTGCTCCTGAAAAAGAGAAACATATATCAAAAAAAAATCATGACAAAGTCATTACAAAAATATATCTAAACGATAACAGTCTTAGTTTTCAACAACAAACAGTAGACATTGAAAAGATGCCGCCGACAGAACACACAGGTGAGTAAGAAATCTAATTAAACTAACCGTTACCTGACTACTAATTAGTAATTAAAAAGAATACGAACAAGGACAGTAATTAAGTAAACGCCCACGTTGAAAACGCACAGAATATACGAATAGAGACCAGAAACATTTCCGTACAGAAAGCTGAAACGTTCTGAATAATGCAAATGGAGTTTCCAGTCATTTGTTATTCCATCACAGGTAAATGTGCAACTGCAGTACGAATACCTTGCTCGCCTCGGACGGACGATAGAACCAATGTAACTAGAACGGGAATGGGTTCTGAATTCTTTATGCGTTTTGATAGATCGTATTTTTTCGGACATGTGTTTAATATTTTACGCATTTTCTCCGAAACATTTCTTCGCTTTCATATATTTCCACTGTTTTCAGACACACATGCATTCATACATAGACATCACCTACCTGATTATACTACAGTATTTGCACTAAAAATGTAACTAAAATTCAATTATTTTTCCAGTTACATTTATCTGTTTTGAGAGCTATAGATACAAGAATTAATGTTATTTTTGGTTTGTACATGATCATAAATAGAATTTGTTATTTTTTAAAAGTTGGTTTCGAAACCCCTTTTTTAGACATATATTTTCAGTTCGAAACAAATTTTTATACAAAATATCTGTTTTCAATAACACCCAAAAATTGCAATTGACAAATGTAGCCAAATCGGTCACATTAATGAAAGCACCCTTGCAACATAAATAATACTCGAACGTTTGCCCAACTGTCTTTAAAACTAAAATTGATTTTAGTAAGTTTATATGTATAATCTTAATTTACTCTTACCTTTTGGCTTTTGTGATAGTTTACAAGAATTAATTATAATTATATTATTTATATTATATATATTAGATCTAATTATAATTATATTAGAATTTGTTAGTTTTTAAAAGCCGGTTTCAAAACCCCTTTTTTTAAACATACTTTTTCAATCGAAACAAAATTAATAGAAAATATCGGTTTTCAATATTTAAATGACACAAAAAAAGCTGCAATTGACAAATCTAACCAAATCTGTCAGATTAATGAAAGCACCCATGCAGAATAGAAAATACTCAGTCGTTTGCTCAACTGTCTTCAAAACTAAAATTGATCTTAGTAAGTTAAATTAACTATTAACCTTTTAGCTCTTATTAAAATTTACATGATATAATATGCAATTAAGTCTTTTATGTAAATATTATGCAAAATAATTTTGTTTTTATATTTATTCATTCAACATTTTATATTTAATCCTGCTCAACTATTAAATTGTTTTTTCATCTTACATGAAATTATGATCAATAAAATTGAACAGTAAATAAATTCAGTCAAAAAATGTTTATTCTACTAGTTTGCATAAAAAAATCAACACTAAAATTGAACAGTAAATAATTTCAGTAAAAAACTGCTCAGATTTTTTTTGTTAATTTTCAGAATTACAGAATATTCGAGTTATTTTTTTACGAATTTTTTTGTCGAAGTCATGAATAAAAATGTATGAAAAAACAACATATTTATATGTTGTTATAAGATGTAATAATATAATAGTAATAATAATATATTAAACATAATATAATAATAATATCAAAAACACAATGAATTTTGTATCGACGTCATGAATAGTAAATTGTTTGTAAGAGTAGAGCATGCCTAAACTACGTTTTATTTAATTTTTTCATTATTATAATATTTTTTTAGTATATTTAATTGTACTTATTAACATTGTAAGAAGAAATGAAGCTCAGTAAATAATGAACATCTAGGGAGCGTCCATTAATAACATGAGGTTTTAAGGGGGAGAGGCGGTTTGACAAAAAATCACGAAATATCACGTGGGGGAGAGAGGGGTATAGTAACATATCACGTGTATTTATTTTTTAACTAATTTTTTAAAGAAATTCAAACATTTAAAAAAAAAAATGAAAAATTTTACAGTTTTTTCACGTAACTAAAAATACACGTGATGTTTGGTGGGGTAGGGGGGTTAATTTTGAATATCACAATGTATCACCAAGAGGGAAGAGGGGTCAAAAAATCCTTAAAATCTCGCTCGCGTATTTAATAGACGGCCCCTTATGTATGAAGTGCTTGCCTTTATTTTAAACGATATTCTTTTAAACGACTCGAAGGTTTTCTAAAACGCATTTAAAATCGAATCAATCGCCTTACTGTTCGTAAAATCCATTCTATTGGGTATCATGGGATCAAAATTTCGTTCCACTTGAAGTCTATTTGAAAATCATAGCAGATCATGTCTAGTGACGATCAGTATGATTCTTCGCTTTCATACGACTATTCGCTATTTAAAGATGTGAGCGGGCAATATAAGTCTTCAGGACAATATAAGTCTTTTATAAGCGGTGATTCGCTCGTTGGCAACGGAGAAGAGCGCGGACGTCACGCTCGGGTCAATGGGGCAATTGACCCTCCCGGGCGCGCCCACTCTGTCATATCATCTTTAGTTTCACCACTAGCGACAACAAATAAACCGATCTTTCAGAACTGACAAATCGCGATCTGTTTGACATTTAGTTAAGTTTAAAAGAAAATTGTATAAAATATTACAAGAATTCTCAAATCACACAATAGACATTTTTGTATAATAAATCCATAGTAAATTTCATCCTCAATATCATCCAATCAATCCTCATTAACGTAGGAAATGATGTTTAATCATCAATTCACACTCATAATTAATAAATGCACTTACTGTTGCAGGAAAGCTGACTTTTTCTTATGTTTGAAAATTTTAAAAGTTCTTGAAAGTTTTTGATACCTATTTATGTCGGGTAAACCACACTGTCGAAAGATCTGATTCTTGACCGCCAAATGACATTTTTTAAACTGTTTTTGCTGGATCTCCAAAACCAATAAAAAAATTTGTTAATTTTTTACTACGTCTATACAAGTGGAATGTTCTTCGAATTATTTAATTCGGATGCTCCGTTCTCTCACAGACTTGATTTCCATTTTCTACACTCTTAGCTCCGTATCTCCGAAACGACTATAAAACTTTTGCCAAAAACTAATCAGCATGTCTGCTTATCAATAGGAATTGATTGCTTTTTAAATCATTGAAGTCGGTTAAGCGGTGCACCCAAAAACGTCGACGAAACATTGTATCCACACATATACATATATACATACACCTAGATTTTCTCCAAGGTATGCTGAAATGTTCAGAAATTTTTGAAACCAAAATAATAAGGTGACCATAATTTTCAAAGTCAAAACCGGGACGGCAATTTTTAGTTATTCTAATCCGGGACGGTATAATAACGCTTTTTTATATAAATCTTTTCTTTTATAAGAATTTCGGACTTTTAGTAAGAACTTTATTTATTATAATATTCTATTATTATAGTATAATATTCTATTCAATTTTATTCATAAATATTTTGAAAAATTTAGCACTTGTTTGTTTGTTTTCATAATTTTTGTTAATTCATCTGCTAATTTTTAAAAAAACCGGGACAATCCGGGACAAAAGATCTAATTCCGGTACAAATCATGCTTTTAAAATAACACGGGATACAAGGTGAAATCCGGCAAAGTCACGGCCAATCCTTTTAATTTTTTTTGCGATTACTATAACTTATCCTATAGAAAGTTAAAAATGTTTAAAATTGTATAGTATATTATATAGAAAGTTAAGTAATGTAATATATTAAAATGCAACGATTGATGAATAATGTAATTACACATAATTTTGTTAGGATCATGGTTAAAAATGATGTAGACTTGATAATAAATTAGTTTCTATTTTTTTAATTAAAGTAATTCAAGTCCGTGAAGGTTGGACCTTTTGTTTTCATCGTACATCAATCTTAATATGTTCCGAGATATTAGTCCTAGAAAATATTTCCATAACTCAGCAGGAGTTTTCATAATTTTCATAAAAATTTAAATAAATAGAAGGAGAAATGTCGACAAGTTCGTGTGATTTATATGCACATATACGGTCGTATTTCTCATTTTTTCCGCGTGCTTTATGCTTTACTGCAATTTCTTTAACGCTACACTACACAAACAAATCGTCTTCGCTCCGATAGAATAATTCCGCGTCACCCCGCACTTCAAATGGAATCACGACGCTTCGAAATGCTTAAGTAAAATTCTCAGCCGTCTCTTATATTATATCATCTCTTATTTTAAAGAGATAACTGCGAATCCGCCAACTTTTTAGTGGTCTTCTCTTCAGTCAGAGATCGTGGATATGCGTTATCTACCACGAGTCTCCATAGAGCTGAAATACATGTCTCGGAAGGTGTTCGTCCTTATATTTACGGCAATAAAACGATAAATGCTTTTAAAACCGAAGCTATTCGAGGAGCAGCTGAGCACGATTTCGTGCATAAAGATATAAAATGACACTACGAGAGAATTAGCTTTGGAGTCAAGGTTCTTTCGAAACAAAAGTTTAGTTGAGCAATAAAAATTGACCTACCATAAGGTTTTAGAATCGTTATTTACGATTACGGTTCTAAAGATCAAATGGACAAAATTAATAAAAATTAACCACAGTATTTAGTCACAGTTTGACCAAAGCTCTAGTTCGCACTTGAAAGGAAGTATTATAATTATACTATCCGGAGGAAAAACTGGGTACGGTAGTGACAGTCGCCTTAATAGCTAAACTATACTGATTTTGAGATAGGGTCTAGAAGCAGAAAGATGTATGTTTGTTTGAACATGTTCCCATTTTTGTGTTCAGTTTGTAGACTGCATTGCTATTAAAAAGCCAAAAAATAGTTTCTTTGGGTCGATTTCTTTTAACAATAACTGTTACGTGTATGCAAATAGATCACTTCGTTTGTTATTTGCTGTAAGTTGAACATTAGTATATAATTACCAGTAATTAGTTTTAGCGTAGATAATTTATCTCAGTCATAAAGATGACTGTTTTAAAAAGTGTACTTTGGGTACAATTGTGACATGTAATTGGGAATCTTGTCCTTTTCGGGAGAAGGTTAAACAGATAAAGAAAAAATCTAACATAACTAAGACAAAATATGAAAGAGAAAGGTAAAGAAAATTTCAATACAAAAAAATCACTAAGATTTCATGCTAACTTTGATATATATCAATGGTTACCACTAATTATAAGAACAGAATTGACGTCCATCCTAACCAACTAGCATGTCATTTATACCAGGAAGACCAGCCGACCAGGCTAAAAAAATTACCTGGAGATCTAATATAGTAGATTTATAGTTTTTTTCACTGGGTGTATCTACTAATTTGTAGATAATTAATTGTAAACAACTTGTCAGCATTCTCTGCTAAATGTAATTATTTTTGTAGATTGCAGAATAACTATGATAAAAAAAACATTGATTAAAAAATTACATTTTTGTTATACTTTGTTATATTCATACGCTTTGCTTAAATGATTAGATTGTGTTATGTTGCATATTTCTGATAAAAGTCGTTATAAATCATTTTGGTGTTTATAGCTATTATTTTTTAACCCATTTTTATGTCTGTTACAGCCATCCTGGGGGTGTCGACGGTTGTAACATTCGCCCTTTTCTTGTATGATTTGATTTTATGACAAATTCATCCTATTTGAGGAAATTACTGCAGTACTTCCACGTAGACAAATGTTCAAATTACCGTTTAATTTACGTATCACCCATCTAATTAGTAAATTAACAAAATTTTGGCTGGTCAAAAAAAAACTGGCACAACCGTGTCCACCCTCCCCAATTATCACTGAGTTTCGACTAGCGTTTAATTAAGGGATACCCTATATCAGTGATTCCCAACGTGGGGCGCATAAGGTTTTTAGAAAACTCAAGGTAGGGCGGGACCCAAAAAAGATTGGGAATCACTGCCCTATATATTCTCATCATAATTGTAAGCAGATGATATGTGTTTATACTTTAAATTAGACTTTCCTCAAAAATTACATATAAAATTTTATTAACCACTTCCCATATCAATTGATATATAGATGGAATTCATATATTTTTATGTAGTTAGTAGTAAAATCTTCATCATCATATCTCATTATTTATATTACTACTTGTCTTTATAATTTATGACACCATAATAATTCACTTAAAGCATAAACATAAACTACATCAGTTATCTCCATAAAAATGTCATAAATATTTGCAAAAGTATCGAAGACTGATCATAATATCGAGCAAGAAAGTTCAATAAACGATCTGTTATATCTGATTAGTATAAGGATAAAAGATCAATTGCAACAAACTTATTTCTGGATAACTCTGTTGGAGCGCTACGAAACATTAATAATATAATAAAGTTTTAACGGGGACTGCTTCTCTCTTTCTACAATCACTTCTCACGGCCGGGTAATTTCTTTCGCAATAATCGTTAACGGTTATCAGAATACGTTAATGGAGCGAACTGCAAGATCACTGCGCTGATAATATTGGGAGTGCCGTACTTAAAAGTTCGCACAAAACGATGTTTATGAAAAATCACACATTTATATACCTATATATATCGAAGCATGTCAGATTTATCATTCTAATGGCTTTTGAGAATTATTTATATGCAGAAATTGAGTATAGAGGATGGCTTTTGCACGCCGTGGATGTTTATAGAGTCCCATAATAATTGTGACCATATCTTTAGGATAGCTCAGCTATCATATGATTGAGAAAACATTATGTACTTTTAGCATGTTATATTACTGTGATAAATTATATACCAAAAATAATTCACTAGTTAAAATATAAAAATCTATAATATCAATTACAGTTGACGGTGTAACTGCGTCGCACAAAAAACAAGAAGATTTTATTAAAATTGCAGTATTCAATTAAAAAAATATATTTTATTCAATAAATATTATATCTTAGGCATTGTGTATTTCCTCACATAGATTAGAATATAACATAGTCATGTATAAAATAATTTCAACTAGAAACTTTTTATGAGGAGTTGGTAACCAAAGCAGACCATCCCAAATATACTTGAACTCCATTGAATCGCGTGGAAAAACTTAGATATTTTTTAAAATGTTATCATATCATCTCCAAATGATTTACATGCTATTTTCCGCTTATTTTCACATTATTTTATTAGATTGTTTTTACTACATAAATGGGTTTTCGCAAAACTTGCAATAAAAGTCAGTACCACATCAGATTTTTGCTGCCATATAACGACAGATATAAATATTTGATTGGCTACTGCGTAAAAAGTCTAAGCTCTCTGTTGAAAATAAGTTGTTGCTATATGAATCTATCATTAAACCAATCTGGACCTACGGAATTGAGCTCTAGGGATGTGCTTACAAATCAAATATAGCTATAATGCAGAGAACTCAGTCAAAAATTTTACGTACAATTCTTAATTCTCCGTGGTACGTAACAAATGAAACCATTCACAGCGACCTCAACATGAAAACGGCGCATTTAACGTTCAAAGAATTCAAGGAAAAATACAAACGCAAACTGAACTCACATTCGAACCCATCAATAGTTGGCATTACTAAACAGTATGGCATAAGGAGATTGAAACGACAATGGCCTTTAGACTTAGTCTTAGATTAGGTCTAATTTAATATAATCATATTAATTGTTAAACTGAGAAGATCTCATTGGAGCTCTTCTTAGGCATCACTCTTATATATTGTCATTTTAGCTCATAGGAATCTTTATGTATTTCTGATTGCTAAATAAAACGAGTTAAAAAAAATAAATAAATAAATAAATATTATGTTTACTGACATTATTTAGTGAAAAACTAAACATATCCTCATAGTATCCCCGTTTTCCCAGATTTATGCGGTAGCCCACTCTGATTATCTTACTTAATTGCCAATGTTATTTAATAAAAATATATTCACCATTCAAATTGGAAGGTGAACCATAACACTAATACAAAATCTTAAAACTATTAAAATTAAAAGTAAATATTGAAGTAAAGCTAATACTGAGCAGGAATAGATTTGAATAGAATTCTCTGGAGTGGATTGATATACTTTCTACATGAAATAATGCTACCACAGTGAGTTACCAAGTTTATAATTTTAGTGTGATTTCGAAAATACTTTAAACTGATGTAAACTAATTAACCAGTAATTGAAAAACAAATTTAATTTGAAGCCTTTTAAAATGCCTCGATTGAATTCAAGTATTTGCTTCGCATTTTTTATGCAAAAATATTAGTTCGTTGTCCCATTGTATGAATAATGAGAAAACTTTATTATCATAGAAAACCCATTCGAGTGTGCCTGATTTCAATAAACACTTCTGAGACCAATAACAACCTACAAGAAAACTCGCAACTCCTCTTAGTGAGTAAAACGTTCCAAAGTCACAATGTGTGTGTCCCGGAATTATAATAATATCCGCTTATGCAGTAACACAGAGCGCATTGTAACGTTTATAACCTAATGAATCATCGAGAAGTCAGTATCAGTGTTGTGGCTGTTGTACACAATCTGCATATCATAAATGCATACTGAGGCCGATGCAATACTGAGAGCATTTCCTGCGGTTTTAGGACGAAGCGCCGGTAAAGTCCTTATTGATTTCTTTCACACTCTGTAAATATCTAATTTCCATACGGAGATCAAAACTATGCTGGATTCGTAGATCCTTTATTTTCCCCTTATTATACACCTAACTTTTTGATTTTGTTAATTGGGTGAGCTTGGAATGGATTTTTGCTGTTCGTACAAGTGTTGTTTCAGAAACTATAATGGTGCCACAACTACCCAATTGTGGCACGAAGTTTTTTATGCTAGTTTATATATAAATGCTAATAAACCAATTTAGTATATGTATGTAATGAAATCTAAGAAAATATATATGTACATACATAAGGAAGTTTCGATTTCTTAATAAACATTATTTTTGTTGATATATCTATCTTCATACATTCGATGATCCGGATTTTCGATTGTCCGAATGCCCATCGACAGCAATTAGTCCAGCTAATCGAGGCTATATTGTATTTAAAATTGTTCAATTACCAACGTCAACACATGACTGATTAAATCTTTTCTTGGTGTTTGCTGAATTAAACCTATGTCATAAGAATACACAATTAAGATCTGTGAAATTAATGCACAAATAAAAATTATGTACAAACTCACTAAAAATTTACATACAAATTTTCCCTTATAAGCCTATTAATAAAAAGGACACAAAATAATTACCGGAACAGAAGTAGCATAATTTTAAGATGTTTTACTCATTATTATTAACTTCGCTACGAGTGTTCATTAGTAATGTCACAGAACTGAGCAGGCACAACGATATATTACAATATTATTAGAACTACCAGTACTTTAACTCATAATGAAAAATCTTGAAACGGTGGATGGCGCGATCAAGCTGCATTTGTCGGAGTCGGACAAATACTTAGTCTCTGGCAATCCCGACAGAAGAGATTTGCATATAAACGCTAATCATGAGCGTTTTAAGCTCTCGCTCGTTTATTCATGTCGTGGTTCAATTGTTTTTCCGTATGAGTTTATAGTATTTTCCGAGTTTTATGTTATTTGTGTGAATAAATACTTTATTAATCGCAGCCAGTGTTCCTTATTGTGCTCCTGAAGTCAATTCCTTCCTCAAGTCAATCCAATTCCTACAGCGATATGAGAATTCCGGACTTCAAGCAACCATCCGACTGGGCCACCTTCCAAGCAAATAGCATCAATTGTTTCCTTAATATACTCAATTTTACAAAATTCTCGGAATAGCTATTGAATCAAATACAATAAGCTATTCCGACAACATGCGGTTCATGAACGACACAAGTACACAAAATACGTCATGCGGATGTCGTCTATGGACGTCACTCGTGTAAATACACAGGTAATCGAGTAGATGCCGTCCATGGAAAAATGAAAAATTTAAAAAGTAAAAATTACACAAATAAAGAAGCCTATGAGAAATTATAATTCTCAATAATTTAACTCATTTTCTTAGTGATAAATATTGAAGCAAAAGTCAACACACAGATTGTCGTCTATAGGCGATGCTGGTAGACACAAATAATCATGTGGACGTGGTTTCTAGACAACCCTGTTAGTAAAAGACGAAATGTGAGAAAGGATTCAAATTATTACTCAATTATCTAATCCCTGTTATTATGATTAATTATCAATCAATTATCAATTTCCATAGAAACATGACCAACTGGCAGTCTATTCAGTTCATATCGCTGTATTGCTCATTGCCGTGTGTTATGTATCATCTCGCGGATTCACAATGCGATTCTGGCCGCGCGCCAGGCATCGCGCACACGCAGGCGCCCCCCGATGATCCGAGACCGAAAGTTAATTGTTGCGGCGCTGCGGTTACTGTTATTTAATAAACAAAGAAATGATATCACGGAATAGTAGAGACATTGAAAAGTTTGCAACAGGCACACCTGTAGATTTACAGGTATATAATACCAATTAGTGTATAACAAATAATAGAGACTCTTATTGTAGTAATGCATGGATAATGCTTATTTAACCAGTTAACTGTGATTGACAAATATACTCGTCATGAAGAATTTTTTTTATTATCTCTTTTATTTACACCTGCCCAGTAAAGGACATTCAATAAATTTGATGAATTTACAATAGTCGGCCGAAAAGGGACATTGTATACTACAAAGGCATGTTGGAAAAAACAACTCAGTAGTTGTTTTTCCATTCGATATAAAATTCACAATATTTTATTGATAATTGTCATGAAGAAATGGTAAAATTTTGTGTATTGACGAGCATATTCGTCAGGCGTATAAAACAGTGACGACTTACTATTCAAATTGAAATTATATCATTAATATAGCACCCAAACATACTAATAAAAGATCTCCAAAAACAATTTACCATCAGAAAACTGAAAAAAAAGTTGCCGCAAGATCTTATAAATTGAGAAGCAATATATTTATTTAAGGAAATTCTAAACGCCATGTACCCAACAGCAAATAACATCATTAAACCAAAAGTTCAGATTGTTTATGAGAAATAATTTAAAAAAAAAATTGAAATTGGTGGAAAAATATATTCATAAATGTCAAGTCGTTAAGATTATATAAAATAAGTAGTTGTCAGTGGCATTTTTCCTAAAGGCAAGTTGCATAAATTGCAATCCGTTTTTACTTTAATACGTATGTATTATATGCTTATATCAAAAAAGAAGTAAAATGTAGTAATATCATTTTTCAATTACGTAAAATAAACCTGTCTTTTCCATGGGAGCGCCACAGATAACTGGTTAATTACAAACCCTCCTGATGTTTTGAATTTATTATTTCGGGAGATAAGTGTTCGTAATTGTATTATTAACAAATTCAATTACCAATTTAAAAGAGAAGTGAAATAATTAATTATATCAATAATGTAAACACTTACCAAGAAATGTAGTCTAAACAATTCTGAGACACACTTCAGAAATTCCGTTGAAAACCGACTCAAGGAGATGTCAATTGTCGAGTGGGTATAGAATAATTGAATAATAATGAAAAATTTTATACAAAGTTTTAGTTAAGATAATTAAAACCTAGTTGTAAGTGGCAAGTTGAATGAACTTCCCGATGTAAATAATAGATTGAAATCAATATTCATTTTTAGATTTACAGATTACACAATCTAGAAATACAAATATTTATAGATATAGCCAAAATGTTAAATATTTGATTTCAATTAATATATTGAGTACAAAATTGAGAAATAAAGAGCTAAGTTTAGAAAAAAGAGTGAAAAGCTAAATGTTGCTTTATTGCAGTTTTACGATTGAAAAATGAAATTCAAAATACTATATCATAGCGATGTCACTATTTAATTAATTAAAATTATGGTACTGCAATAAATAAAATAAACTCGATGAATAAATCTATTTATTATATTTATATTTATAATATATATATGTCTGACTGTCTACCTGTCCGCATGTCCATCCGTCTACTTGTCTATATTTATCTACCTGTTTTCCTGTCTACCGTTTGACTTCTATACCTTCTTCATTTTTACACTTGACTTCATTTTTACCCTTTATCTGTCCACGTGTGCTCAAGTTTTCAAGTCAACTTGTACACCTGTTTACCTGTCTACCTGCCTACACGTCTATCATCCTACCAATTTATATGTCTATCTGTCTCCTCTATTTTATTTCCTGTCTGAAACGTGAAGATATGCAAAAAATTTCATTTCCGTTTTTTTTGCAATTACTATAACTCTCTTTATGGGAATACTAAGGGAAGTAAACAAGCCCTGGTTAAAAATTCAACGAAGGTAACATTTTCAGTATTCAATATATATTTAATGAGTATATAAAAATTTCAATGATAATTTTTCTTAATTCTGCTGATGCTAAAATTCATCAATAAAAATTCGTAAAAGATAATAATTCAATTTTATTAAAAATTATTATATTTATCAGTTGATGATAAGATTATATAGTACCTGCTTTAGTTACGACTTTTGTTAAAAAAATGAAGACGATACAGTTAAATTTCAATAGAAAAACGATAAAACTACCTATTAAAATTAATATATTTTTTAACATAAATGTTTCCCTAATACTTGTATGCTCTTTACGAATGTTATTATGTTTTCCTCCAAAGGTTGCGTGATCCTGATCCCCGTTTGCGTTGTATTTATGCTACGGTATAATTTAATACATTGCTCACAACGTATTATGGTGACGACGATGTAAATAATATTTCACCAAATCCTCTCCGACCACCCGTCGTTTGCTTTAAGGGGTTCGGTTGATGCCACGAACAGGAAATAAAAAGTTGCTTCTTGTCAACAATAATTTCATAATTTATATCGCGGTGATATTTATTGCGCAGACGGAGAACTGGAAATTGAAATTAAAGCTTGATAAATCATATGCAGTCGAAATTCTTGTGTATTTGTTGTGATGGTATAATTACTAAGTGCCATTCGTATAATAATTTTGGTTTTGTGTCCTTTGTTTTTATTTCTGCACATGCTAAATGGCTATAAATTAATGCAAAAGGACCAAATTAATAATCACCAGAAAATAAACATCTGTTTTATATAATCTATAATTCTAGATAAATTGTTAGTTATGCATGTTGTAGAAGGGCACTTTGAAAAATTCCAGTCTGAAAGTTTCACATTTCAATTCCTAATTCTAATAATAATTCAATTTTATTAAAAATTATATTATTTGTAAGTTGATGATTGTCCAAAGTACTTAAATTAACGTAAATTTATGTAACGACAATAGGTCAAATTATAAATAAACAAGAAACAAATAAAAATACGATTCTGTTACATCTAGTTATTAAAATGAAAAATAGCACACCTTTCTTTCGTGGTTGATTTGTTGAGCTGTAGTAGATGCATCATCGAGAGAAATATTACATTCAGCATACATACATCACAGCGCATACGACATTATGAAACAACCAACTATTGAAAATTCAAAATTTAATCTCTGCTCATAGTTTTTGTATGCTCAGATCACAGAATTAAGTTAATTAAAAAAATAATAATTATGATCTTCATATAATATAAAATATATCTATATGTTATAAAGGTTTATCAAGAATTTGTTGCCAAATTGAGATTTTTTTTAAAACGATAAGAGCGAAGAGTTTATGTTTACAATGGTCTTTGATCATGTTATGAAATAATACATTTCCTTTACTCAATTAACATTATGTTTACGATAGTCCATGATCATGATCATGTTACGAAATTATTCCTTTCCTTTACTCAATTAACAATCCTTTTCATAATAATTACTTTTGACTTCACTTCCATTTGTTGTTATTTTATATTTGCATAATTAACATCTATTATACTACGTACATGATACGAAAGCTTATGTAATAACATTACATTACATTGCTTACTAGGAAGTTTCGAAATAAAATTTTCAGATAAACAACAATATAATGGTTTTCATTAAGCTAGAACTCGAAGATTTCCCGCGAGGGAAAAAGGAGCAGGAGATAAAATTGAGTAATGGTCTTGATAAGAGTAAACGTCGTTTGTAATTTGAAATATACTATTGTCTAATTTAAAACTTATTATTCATATAATATAAGTTTCTTATTGTTTTGAGGAGTCCTTAAGCTAAATTGACTTAATACTACGTCGATTTTACAAATGGCAAACCAAACGGTTGTCTCATCTCTATGTAATAAATTTTATTATTATACTTTCTGCTATATGGCGAATATTTAATTAATGCAGCAATGTCGGATGAAGACTATTTTTGTTTGAAAATATATTGCTATTAATATATATATATATATATATATATATATATATATATACTACTGCTTGACATCAGGCTTCTCAAAGTGGGATCAACCTGGGTCCTCTGATTCATGTCCAGTTGCTCTAGCCGCTTACATATAAGTGAACCCATATAATATATCACAAACCAGTTCGGATGTATGGCATCCATCTATGGGGTGCTGCTAAACCGACATGGTTAATTCATTAAGACACCGATACACTCACAATCAGTGAAGAAATTAAAAAGAGTGACCTTAAATTCAAGAGCAAAATTGACCATCATACATATGAACTGAGCAAGTCTTTACAATACCACATATAATATAAGACTAAAAAGATGTAACACTTTAATCAATAAGTTGTTCTACCATATTAACTATGATAGGTGTGTGTATGTATGTGTATATGTTGTCTCTGTAATGTACCTTATTTATAATTGTATGTAAATATTTTAGTTTCTCTTTTTCTTTATAATACCAAAATTTAATTAAAATATAATTTAATACATTAGTAAAAGGTGAACCACTGGGTTTTCCTTTTAAAATTCGATGTTATTCGTCAAACTAATTACTCAATGTCTTTCTATTTAGACAGATTGTAATTTATAAAATATATATAATATATCGAATTCAAATTTTTCGCAATCTATATCTACTATGTAATAGTAGAATATAACATAATATTAGGTGTTCGATGTAATTTTATAAAGGGTCACAAACAATTTATCAAGAACCTGCACAAGCGCAATTATACTGCAATCCTGTAATATTAATACGCATATAAGCCTATGGTATTAAAAAGTTGTAGTACTATATAAAGTTTTTATTACAACTTGGGCTATATTTTTTGCATAAAATATCATGCGTTTGTGCAAAACCGTTATCATAATAGGACCGAGCATACGCATATAGGGCAGCGTAGCAGGTTGCTACGAGTTACTAAAAATAAGATGCCATAAAATATTTTTATTATCAATAACCCGGCGCAGAAATACGAGATAATCGTGCCATAAGACAAAGAGGAGCATAAGACATATAGTCGTACAGACAGTGACGAACTGATTATCCTTTCAAGTTGGTTGATTTTAAAAATTGTCCTAACGCGATCGTATTAGCGCCGCTCGCATTGCACCTACACCCGCGGCAACTCGGATTACATTGTTGGATATGATTTATAGCGTATTTAAGCACTGCTACGTAATTTATGTATAGAAACACTTCCACGCATCCATAACCCAACTCGTATGATAAAGGGAGGGCAGAGAGAAATGTTTGGAGATATTGTGGTAAA
>NW_020537324.1:20541832-20577547 GCF_003426905.1 Ctenocephalides felis | reverse complement strand
TGTTCCTCAAATCCATTCTATTGGGTATCATGAGATCAAAATTTCGTTCCAGAAACGTTCACTTGAAGTTTATTTGAAAATCATAGCAAAGCATGTCTAGTGACGATCAGTATGATTCTTCGCTTTCATTCGACTATTCGCTATTTAAAGATGTGAGCGGGCAATATAAGTCTTCAGGACAATATAAGTCTTTATAAGCGGTGATTCGCTCGTTGGCAACGGAGAAGAGCGCGGACGTCACGCTCGGGTCAATGGGGCAATTGACCCTCCCGGGCGCGCCCACTCTGTCATATCATCTCTTTAGTTTCACCACCACCAGCGACAACAAATAAACCGATCTTTCAGAACTGACAATCGCGATGATCTGTTTGACATTTAGCGAAGTGTAAAAGAAAATTGTATATAATATTACAAGAATTATCTCAAATCACACAACAGACATTTTTGTTACATTTCATTCAATAAATCCATAATAAATTTTATCCATTATATCATCCAATTAATTCTCATTAACGGAATGCAATAAAGTTTAATCATCAATCCATAATCATAGTAATTACATTATTGATACAGAAATACTGTTTTTTTTTACTATTATTCTGAAAATTTTGGCATTTTTCGAAACCCATTCATGTCGGTTTATCCAGACTATCGGAAATATCTAATTTTCAACCGCCAAATGGTATTTTTTAAACTGTCTCTCCAAAAATTTACTCAGTTCTTCTTTACGTCAATAGAATTTGATTATTTTTTAAATTATTCAAATGGGATGCACTTTTCTCTCACAAACTTAATTGCCAAGTTTCACGCTCTTAGCTTTGTATTTCCGAAACGACTGGACCAACATTTGCCAAAAACTAATCAGCGCGTCTCCTTATCAATAAAAATCGAATGGTTTTTGAATATTCAAGTCGGTTAAGCGGAGCTTCCAAAATCGTCTACAAAAAACTATATTCACACATATACTTTTTTTATTCTCTATTTTATTTACAACTGTACAGTTAAGGACATTTAGTAAATTTGTGAAATTTACAATTGTCAGCGTAAAGGGACATTGTATACTATAGTAGAATGTTTTTCCTTTCATTATAATAATATTAACAATATTTTAATGATAATAATATAAACTTAACTATTTTCTTCTAAACAATTTCTTATATTTTTTTTATTGTCTCTTTTATTTATAACTGTCCAGTTAAGGATATTTAATAAATTTATGGAAATTCGTAAAGGGACATTGTGTACTAAAGGGGCATTGTGTGCAAGGGACATCTCAATAGTTGTTTTCCCATTCGATATTATATTCACAATATTTTACTGATAATTATATAATTTTAACTATTTACTTATATAATAATTTTTTATAATAATGACTCATCAGATGAGTTGACAAACTTAAATCCAGTGTCGCTTTTCTTTTTAACCTTCTTGGATAGTTCTATGTTATCAAGGAGTTCGCTAATGAATTTGGGTGACTGATGAGCTTATTTCTATACTTATGTGCTGTTTTTGTTATTATTTCATTTATGGTAGGTGTATTCGTGTCGGAATCAATCAGTTGGCAACATATTTTGGTGCTCCTAAGGCAACTTTCAAGAATTTGTTTTGAAATTTCTGTATTATTTTATATTAGTCTTATGAGCACTGCCCCACAACTGTATACCATAGCACCAAATTGGTTTGAATAAAGATTTATATAAAAGTAGCTTATTGTATGAGCTTAGTTTGGATTTAATCCCTAATAACTAGTAAAGTCTTTTGGTTTCTATCTCAAGCTGTTGCTTCTTTTTTAATTAAAATAGAAAGTTAAAAAATGTTTAAAATTGTATAATATATAGAAAGTTAAGTAACATAATATATTTAAATGCAACATTTAATGAATAATGTAATTAGACATGACATTGTTAGGATCTAGGATTAACAATGATGTGGACTTGGTAATGAAATTGTGTCTATTTTTTGAACCGAAGTAACCAAGGACCTTTTATTTTCATCGTACATCAATCTTAATATGTTCCGAGATATTAGTCCTAAAAAATATTTCCATAACTCAGCACGAGTTTTCATAATTTTCATGAAAATTTAAATAAATAGAAGGAGAAATGTCGACAAGTTCTATGATTTATATGCACATATACGGTCGTATTTCTCATTTTTTCCGCGTGCTTTATGCTTTACTGCAATTTCTTTAACGCTACACTACACAAACAAATCGTCTTCGCTCCGATAGAATAATTCCGCGCCACCCCGCACTTCAAATGGAATCACGACGCTTCGAAGTGCTTAAGTAAAATTCTCAGCCGTCTCTTATATTATATCATCTCTTATTTTAAAGAGATAACTGCGAATCCGCCAACTTTTTAGTGGTCTTCTCTTCAGTCAGAGATCGTGGATATGCGTTATCTACCACGAGTCTCCATAGAGCTGAAATACATGTCTCGGAAGGTGTTCGTCCTTATATTTACGGCAATAAAACGATAAATGCTTTTAAAACCGAAGCTATTCGAGGAGCAGCTGAGCACGATTTCGTGCATAAAGATATAAAATGACACTACGAGAGAATTAGCTTTGGAGTCAAGGTTCTTTTGAAACAAAAGTTTAGTTGAGCAATAAAAATTGACCTACCATAAGGTTTTGGAATCGTTATTTACGGTTCTAAAGATCAAATGGACAAAATTAATAAAAATTAACCACAGTATTTAGTCACAGTTTGACCAAAGCTGTAGTTTGCACTTGAAAGGAAGTACTATAGTTATACTATCCGGAGGGAAAACTTGGTACGATTTTCCAAGGTACGGTATTGACAGTTGCCATAATAGCTAAACTATACTGATTTTGAGATAGAGTCTAAAAGAAGAAAAATGTGTGTTTGTTTGAATATGTTCCCATTTTTGCGTTCAGTTTGTAGACTGCATTGCTATTAAAAAGTCAAAAAATAGTTTCTTTAATCGATTTCTTTTAACAATAACTGTTACGTGTAAGCAAATAGATCACTTCGTTTGTTATTTTGCTGTAAGTTGAACATGAGTATATAATAAACGTAGATAATTTATCCGTCATATAGTTGATTCGTTTTTAAAAGTGTGCATGGGGTATGGTTTTGACATATAGTTGCGGGTATTGCCTTTTTCAGGTAAAGATTAAACTGATAAAGAAAAATCTAAATTAACCAAGACAAAATACAAAAGAGAAAGAAAAATTCAATACCAAAAAAATCAGAAATATTTCTTGTTAACTTTGTTAAAAAATTATATTTTGTTATAGATTGTTATATTATATTCATAAGCTTCGTTTAAATGAATAAATTGTGTTGTGTTGTATATTTCTGACAATAGAAGTCGTTGAAAAGCCTGTCATAACCGTCCTTAGGGTACTGAAAAGCCTGTCATAACCGACGGTTGTAACACTCGTCCTTTACTTGTATGATTTGGTTTCATGACTAATCCATCGAATTTAAGGGCATTACCGCATAATTTCGCCAAAAAAAATTGACAATTGTTCAAATTACCTTATAATTTACTTCTCTCACATTTAACTGAGAAATTAACAAAATTATGGCTAATTCAAAAAAAAAAAAAAACTGGCACGTATCCAACCTCGCCTACACCTACTATCACTAGTATCACTGCGTTTCGGCATGGCGTGTAGTTCTGGGACACCCTGTATGCTCGAATAATAATTGTCAGTTGATGATGTGTCTATATTTCAATTCAAATTTTCCTCAAAAATTACATATAAAATCTTTAAAACCACTTCCCATATCAATTGATATATGGATTGGATTCATACATTTTTATGTAGTTAGTAGTAAAATCTTCATCATCATATCTTGTTATTTATATTACTACTTGTCTTTATAATTTATGACACCATAATAATTCACTTAAAGCATAAACATAAACTACATCAGTTATCTCCATAAAAATGTCATAAATATTTGCAAAAGTATCGAAGACTGATCATAATATCGAGCAAGAAAGTTCAATAAACGATCTGTTATATCTGATTAGTATATAAGGATAAAAGATCAAATAATAATTGCAACAAACTTATTTCTGGATAACTCTGCTGGAGCGCTACGAAACATTAATAATATAATAAAGTTTTAACGGGGACTGCTTCTCTCTTTCTACAATCACTTCTCACGGCCGGGTAATTTCTTTCGCAATAATCGTTAACGGTTATCAGAATACGTTAATGGAGCGAACTGCAAGATCACTGCGCTGATAATATTGGGAGTGCCGTACTTAAAAGTTCGCACAAAACGATGTTTATGAAAAATCACACATTTATATACCTATATATATCGAAGCATGTCAGATTTATCATTCTAATGGCTTTTGAGAATTATTTATATGCAGAAATTGAGTATAGAAGATGGCTTTTGCACGCCGTGGATGTTTATAGAGTCCCATAATAATTGTGACCATATCTTTCGGATAGCTCAGCTATCAAATGATTGAAGAAACATTATGTACTTTTAGCATGTTATATTACTGTGATAAATTAAATTCCGAAGATAATTCACTATTTAAAATATTTATTAAAATCTGTAACACCAATTACAGTTCACGGAGTAACAAGAAGATCTAATTAAAATTGCAGTATTCAATTCAAAATATATCAGTTGTTTATCACTGTGATTACTTCGCATAAAATCTTAAGCATTGTGCGTTACTTCAAATAGATTAGAATACGACATAGTGATGTATCTCATAAAATAATTCCAACTGGAAACTTTATATGAGGAGTTGGTAACCAAAGCGGACCATCCCAAATGTTTTTTCAAATGTTTTCATATTATCTCATATTCACACATGGTTTACATACTACTTTCCACTTCTATTTACATTATTTTATTAGATGATTTTTGCTACATAAATGAACTAGAAGCCCCATAGCCACAGCATCCACTATGGGTTTTCGCAAAACTTGCAACAAATGTCAGTACCACATCAGATTTTTGCTGCCATTTAACGACAGATATAAATATTTGATTGGCTACTGCGTAAAAAGTCTAAGCTCACTGTTGAAAATAAGTTGTTGCTATATAAATCAATCATTAAACCAATCTGGACCTACGGAATTGAGCTCTGGGGATGTGCTTACAAATCAAATATAGCTATAATGCAGAGAACTCAGTCAAAAATTTTACGTACTATTCTTAATTCTCCGTGGTACATAAGAAATGAAACCATTCACAGCGACCTCAACATAAATACGGTGTATTTAACGTTCAAAGAATTCAAGGAAAAATACAAAGGCAAACTGGACTCACATTCGAACCCATAAATAGTTGACATTACTAAACAGTATGGCATAAACAGATTGAAACGACAATGGCCTTTAGACTAAGTCTTAGATTAGGTCTAATATAATATAATCATATTAATTGTTAAACCGAGAAGATCTCATTGGAGCTCTGATATTGTCATTTTAGCTCACAGGAATCTTTATGTATTTCTGATTGCTAAATAAAACGAGTTAAAAAAAAAAAAAAATTAATTAATATTATGTTTACTGACATTATTTAGTGAAAAACTAACCATATCCTCATAGTATCCCCGTTTTTTTCAGATTTATGCGGTAGCCCACTCTGATTATCTTACTTAATTGCCAATGTTATTTAATAAAAATATATTCACCATTCAAATTGGAAGGTGAACCACAACACTAATACAAAATCTTAAAACTATTAAAATTAAAAGTAAATATTTAAGTAAAGCTAATACTGAGCAGGAATAGATTTGAATAGAATTCTCTGGAGTGGATTGATGTACTACCTACATGAAACAACAAATGCTACCACAGTGAGTTACCAAGTTTATAATTTTAGTGTGATTTCAAAAATACCTAAAACTGTCGTAAACTAATCAACCAATAATTAAAGAACAAAACCTTACAAATACGTTTTTAAATGCCTTATTTTATTCAAATATTCGAGAAGGAATAACTATTATGAATCTGTGCTTCGATATTGTATGCAAAAATTTTAGTTTTTTTTGTCCTATTGTATGAATAATGAGAAAACTTTATTATCATAGAAAACCCATTCAAGTGTGCATGATTTCAATAAACACTTCTGAGACCAATAACAACCTACAAGAAAACTCGCAACTCCTCTTAGTGAGTAAAACGTTCCAAAGTCACAATGTGTGTGTCCCGGAATTATAATAATATCCGCTTATGCAGTAACACAGAGCGCATTGTAACGTTTATAACCTAATGAATCATCGAGAAGTCAGGATCAGTGTTGTGGCTGTTGTACACAATCTGCATATCATAAATGCATACTGAGGCCGATGCAATACTGAGAGCATTTCCTGCGGTTTTAGGACGAAGCGCCGGTAAAGTCCTTATTCATTCCTTTCACACTCTAAATATCTAATTTCCATATGGAGATCAAAACCATGAAAATATACCTATTTTCGCCTTTATCATATGCTTATTATACACCTAGTTCTTTGATAAATTTAAGAATAGGGCTATTCATGCATTTTCAGAAATTTTACTTCATTCATGCTGGATAAAGTGAAACTTTCCTTTTTGAAAGTGGTACTGAAATGTCTCTATAGAGATAGACATTTTTCTTCTCCTATCAGTTAATATTTTATATAAATATTAGATCAGATCGATTTTATGATATCGTCTATAGTATATTAGGTATTTTATAATTGTATCTTTATACAAGTAATTGTTACACCGATCAGAACTATCATATGTTCTATAACTTGTACTGAACACTGCTAAGACGATGTTGTTGTTAGTAGGCAATCCATCTACTCTATACTCAGCTAAATAATCAATTCAGATCTAGATATTTAAATATCATTTCCTACTATTTATCTTGAAGATATTTATTTGCTTTTCATTAAAAACTATATCTGAATATAGTTTTTAAATTTTTATAACTGAACGGTATAAAAATACAATACTCTGATCGTCGTTCTAATGGGGATATGGCTGCAACGCTGGGCTTTTCCACTTAGATACATATTGCTATCTTTATTTTCAAGTGAAAATCTTTGTTACTGCTGCTTGACAACAGGCTGCCAAGAAGTGGGTATCAAACGCGGAACCTCTGAATCAATACCCGTCGCTCTTAACAGATTATCTACAGACAAACCTATTTTATAATTGTAATGTTGAAAAATTGCAGTTTTAGATCTTCTCGCGTATAATCATATTTATTAAATAAACCATCTACAACACTCATATCAAATGAATTTTTATGGCAACGTTTGGTTATCCTTCTTTCTTGGTACTAAAAACTGTGAAAATGCTATCTATTTGCTGTGCGATAAGCTGTTTTGCTCAAAAAACCGTATGTTATAGATGGGCATCACAAGGATGCAGTTATGATAACATTCTTTTTTTGACGTTTGTGCGTTTTAATAGATAGTATTTTTACAGTTTTTAGTAACAAGAAAGAAGTTATTATAAGAAGAAGATATTTTACCGCAGAATTGACCCCATACCTAGAATTATGGAATTTTCCACAACAATATATAAAAGATCATTTTTTTTCTTGATGTCCGCTTGATGAAACCTAATTCTAAGTAATAAGACCCCTTCATCTAAGTAAGGTAGTCATATGGATGCCGCCTATAGGCGACACTGGTAGAGTTAAATATCTTATTGTTAGAAAACGACAAGGAAAGGATTACGAAAAAATACAGATTAATTCTTAATTAGTTATTGAAAACCTTGATGGCACAGCGAATAAATTTACAGTATTTTTACAGTTTTAAGAACCAAGAAAGAAGTATAACGTAGCGTTGTCATAACAACGCTATGCTATGATCTATTTTAGCACAGAACAGGCCCCATACCTAGAATTATGGAATTAGCCGCAACAATATATAAAAGATCAAATTTTCAAACCTAATTGTAAATAATAATACAGGCGACAATGGTAGAGTCTACTGGTAGAGTCAACTATCTTATCATTAGAAAACGATACAGTCCAGTCGTTTAAGCTTAAAAAATTAGGTAAGAATCTCGGAATTTGAGATACCCAGCTGTAAGTCTGTAAATACTTGTATATTGACACCCTAAAGTTGTCTCAAAACCTACATATGGCAGGGTGTCAATACCATATGGAAGTCTCACGTATACTAGGGTGGTCCTTATTATGAACATATTCAAATTTCCTTGCTTCCAAGGGCTCAAATGGTTCCAAATTGATAAAAAACAATTCTCTGAAAGTTTTAGCTCTTAATATTGTCTTTTAGATAGAGCGCAATTGAATCAAAGTTCTGTATGGAAATAGCATGAAACGACACGAATTTTCACTTTTAATTCATTTGTCGCTAAGTTATACCTAATAAAACTGTCCGAAAATTGTTTTTTATCAATTTGGAACCATTTGAGCTTTTGGGAGCAAGGAAATTCGAAAATGTGCATACAGCTGGGCATCTCGAATTCCAAGGTAAACTTACTATGACTAATAAGGACAAGATGCAAATTAATTCTTAGTTATTGAAAACCCTAATATTGATGATATTTAATCATACTAAATTAAATATCAATCAATTATCAATTTCCATAGAATCATGACCAACTGGCAGTCTATTCAGTTCATATCGGTGTATTGCTCTTCGCCGTGTGTTATGTATCATCTCGCGGATTCACAATGCGATTCTGGCCGCGCGCCAGGCATCGCGCACACGCAGGCGCCCCCCGATGATCCGAGACCGAAAGTTAATTGTTGCGGCGCTGCGGTTACTGTTATTTAATAAACAAAGAAATGATATCACGGAATAGTAGAGACATTGAAAAGTTTGCAACAGGCACACCTGTAGATTTACAGGTATATAATATCAATTAGTGTATAACGAATAATAGACGCTTATTGTAGTGATGCATGAATAATGCCTATTTAACCAGTTAACTGTGATTGACGAATATACTCGTCATGGAGAATTGGTATAATTAAGTGTATTGACGAGCATATTTGTCAGGCATATGAAACAGTGACGATTTACTTTTCAAAATAAAATTATATCATCAAAAGAGCAAATATCATCCAAACACACTAATAAAAGATCTCCAAAAATAAGTTACCATCAGAAGACTGAAAAAAGTGGCCACAGAATCTAATAAATTGAAAACAAATATATTTATATAAAAATTGAAATTGTTGAAAAGAATATAATCTGAAATGTAGAGTTATTAAGAATATATAAAATAAATAGTTGTCAGTGGCATTTTCCCTTAAAGCAAGTTTCATAAATGAATAAAATGTAAAGTAATATACTTAATCAATTAATATTTAGATACTTAAATATTATTTTCTACTATTTATTTTGAAAATATTTTTTGCTTTTCATCAAAAACTATTCTTACATTTACATGTAATGATTTTTATTGAATTCAATACGTTTTTAGCATGTATTATAAGCTTATGTTAAGAAAGAAATAAAATGTAGTAATATATTTTTTCAATTATGTAAAATAAACCCATCTTTTCCATAAGAGCTCCACACGTAACTGGTTAAAAAAATATTAATATTGTTGTGCATTTTTTTATTATTTTTTTATTTTTTATTATTAGACTTAGAATTCAAATTCATTTCTTAATCCACAAATACGACACGAAGACTTAAAAAAATATTTAGTGACTTAATTAGCATGTTATTACTCATGTTTTTTTCACTATTTATATAATGAATGAATTTATTAAGTATTTCGAGAAACAAGTGTTCGTAATTGTATTATTGACAAATTCAATTACCAATTTAAAAGAGAAGTAAAATAATTAATTATATCAATAATGTAAACATTTACCAAGAAATATAGTCTAAACAATTCCGAGGAACACTTCAGAAATTCCGTTGAAAACCGACTTAGAGATGTCAATTGTCGAGTGGGTCAAACCTTCATATAAATATTTATTTGAATCATAATGAATAAAGTGATACAAAGTTTTAGTTAAGATATTAATTAAACTAGTTGTAAGTAGCAAGTTGCATGATCTTTCAGTTGTAAATAATCTGATTGAAATCAATATTCATTTTTAGATTTACAGATTACGCCTAATATTATTATATAATTAATCGTAATGACCTAGAAATACAAATATTTATAGATATAAACAAAACTTTAAATATTTGGTTTCAATTAATATATTGAGTACAAAATTGAAAAATAAAATGCTAAGTTTAGACAAAAGAGTGAAAAGCTAAATGCTGCTTTATTGTAGTTTTACGATTGCAAAATGATATTCAATATACTATATTATAGCAATGTCACTATTTAATTAATTTAAATTATGGTACTGTGATAAACTAGATGAATAAATCTATTTATTATATTTATATTTATAATATATATATATATATATATATATATATATATATATATATATATATATATATAATATATACTGTCTACCTGTCCGCATGTCCATCATTCTACTCATCTATATTTATCTACCTGTTTTACTGTCTACTTTTTGACTTCTATACCAGTCTTTATTTTTACTATTCTATCTGTTTATCTGTCTACCTGTCCTGAAGTTTTCAAGTCAACTTGTACACCTGTCTACCCGTCTACCTGCCTACATGTCTTTCATTCTCCTAATTTATATGTTTACCTGTCCCCTTCTCTATCTTATTACCTGTCTGAAACTTGAAGATATGCAAGAAATTTCATTTCCGATTTTTTGCTAATAGCTAAGGGAGGTAAACAAGCCCTAGTTAAATTTTTAACAAATGTAGAAATTTTCAGTATACAATATATATTTAATAAAAAAGCAAACATTTCGATGATAATTTTTCTTAATTCTGATTATGCAATAATTCATCAATAAAAATTGAAGAGACTAGTTACGTTTTTTGTTGAAAAAAAAAGATGAAGATACAGTTAAATTAAAATAGAAAAATGATAAATATACCTATTAAAATTAATATATTTTTTAACACAAACTTTTCCTTAATATTTGTATGCTCTTTATGAATGTTATTATGTTTTCCTCCAAAGGTTGCGTGATCCTGATCCCCGTTTGCGTTGTATTTATGCTACGGTATAATTTAATACATTGCTCACAACGTATTATGGTGACGACGATGTAAATAATATTTCACCAAATCCTCTCCGACCACCCGTCGTTTGCTTTAAGGGGTTCGGTTGATGCCACGAACAGGAAATAAAAAGTTGCTTCTTGTCAACAATAATTTCATAATTTATATCGCGGTGATATTTATTGCGCAGACGGAGAACTGGAAATTGAAATTAAAGCTTGATAAATCATATGCAGTCGAAATTCTTGTGTATTTGTTGTGATGGTATAATTACTAAGTGCCATTCGTATAATAATTTTGGTTTTGCATCCTTTGTTTTTTTTCTGCACATACTAATGGCCATATATTAATGCAAAAAGGATAAACCAATTATAACCAGAAAATAAACATCTGGTTTATATAATCTATATTTCTAGATAAATGATTTATTAAGCATGCAGTAAAAGTATACTTTGAAAGATTCAAGTTTGAGAGTTTTACATTTCTATAACTAATTTTAATAATCTTTCAATTTTATTGTAAATTATATTTACGATTCTGTAACATTTAGTTATTAACATAGAAAATGGCGCACTCATTTTTCGTGGTTGTTTGTTAAGCTGTATTGGATGCATCAACGAGAGAAATATCCCATTCAGCATCTCAATATATAATAGAAGCTTATAGGCATATCAGTATTTTTTACTAAGTTAATATGTGAAAACCAAACAATATACATGACAACGACATATCAAACAACCACCTATTGAAATATGCTCAGAAAATTTAATATCTGCTCATTGTGTTTGTATGCACATCTCACAGAATTAATTTAAATAAAAAAAATATTAATTTTGATCTTCATAACTTATGAATATGAATCATTAGATATAAAATATATCTATATGTGATGAAAGTTAGTCAAAAATTTGTTTCCAAACCTTTATACCGGAAAATGTTTTAAACAATAGGATCGAAGAGTAGTCTTTGTTTACAATAGTCCATGATCATTTTATAAAATTATTCCTTTCCTTTACTCGGTTTACAATCCTTTTCATAATAATTACTTTTGACTTCACTTCCATTTGTTGTTATTTTATATTTGCAAAATTAACATCTAACATACTACGTACATGATACTGAGCTTACGAAAGCGTATGTAATAACATTACATTACATTGCTTACTAGGAAGTTCCCAAATAAATTTTCAGATAAACAACAATATAATGGTTTCCATTAAGCTAGAACTCGAAGATTTCCCGCGAGGGAAAAAGGAGCAGAAGATAAAATTGACTAATGGTCTTGATAAGAGTAAACTTCATTTGTAATTTGATATGTTCTATCGTTTAGCTTAAAACCTATTATTCATATAATAAAAGTTTTTTATTGTTTTGAGGAGTCCTTAAGCTAAATTGACTTAATACTACGTCGATTTTACAAATGGCAACCCAAACGGTTGTCTCATCTCTGTGTAATAAATTTTATTATTATACTTTCTGCAATATGGCGAATATTTAATTGATGCAGCAATGTCGGATGAAAATGAAAATAGACTACATCCCATATAATATATCTCAAACCAGTTTGGATGTATGGCATCCATCTATGGGGTGGTGCTAAGTTAGCATGCACTGCACTGCTAACATACAAACAATGCAACGATTCTAAAATAATGTCTTAACTTCAAGAGCAAAATCGACCATCATCCAAATGAACTGATAGCAAGTCTTCACAACACCACATATAAGACTAAAAGAAAGCATTTAATAGATCTAACTCCTTAATCAATAATAAGTAGTTTATTATTGATCATTACTACATAACTCTTATCTATGATAGGTGTGTGTATGTATGAGTATATGTAGTCTTTGTAATGTACTTTGTTTATAATTGTATGTATATATTTGAGTTTCTTTATTTCTTTATAATATAATATAATATAATATATAAAATTTAATTGAGATATAATTTAGTATATTAGTAAAGGGTGAACCACTGGGTTCTCCTTTCAAAATTCTATGTTATTTGTCAAACTAATTACTCAATGTCTTTCTATTTAGACAGATTGTAATTTATATATAAAAAAATGTAATATATCGAATTCAAATTTTTCGTAATCTATATCTACTATGTAATAGTAGAATATAAGATAATATTAGGTGTTCGATGTAATTTTATGAAGGGTAACAAACAATTTATCAAGGACCTGCACAAGCGCAATTATACTACAATCCTGTAATATTAATACGCATATAAGCCTATGGTATTAAAAAGTTGTAGTACTATATAAAGTTTTTATTACTACTCGGGCTATATTTTTTGCATAAAATATCATGTGTTTGTGCAAAACCGTTATCATAATAGAACTGAGCTTACGCATATAGGGCAGCGTAGCAGGTTGCTACGAGTTACTAAAAATAAGATGCCATAAAATATTTTTATTATCAATAACCCAGCGCAGGAATACGAGATAATCGTGCCATAAGACAAAGAGGAGCATAAAGACATATACTGTCGTACAGACAGTGACGAACTGATTATCCTTTCAAGTTGGTTGATTTTAAAAATTGTCCTAACGTGATCGTATTAGCGCCGCTCGCATTGCACCTACACCCGCGGCAACTCGGGATTACATTGTTGGATATGATTTATAGCGTATTTAAGCACTGCTACGTAATTTATGTATAGAAACACTTCCACGCATCCATAACCCAACTCGTATGGTAAAGGGAGGGCAGGGAGAAATGTTGGAAGATATTGTGGTAAATAATTTAGAGCAAAATATTTGAAAAAAAAATCAAATGTTACTTTGGCAAGTACATAATCTTAAATGATAGATAAATTCAAGATATCAATATAATAATCGACACAATATAAAAAAAAATTCACGTGGGCCATGGTAACTTTATTAGATAATTTAGTTAAAAATGTATCAAAAAAACAATATATCAAAGAAATTTTAAATTTTACTTAAAAATTTTAAGATTGAAATAACTTATTTATTATTTATAAAAAAATAGTTAAGTTTATATTATCATCACTAAAATATTGTTATTATTATTTATAAAGAATGTAAAAACAACTATTAAGTTCTTTTCCAACATGTCATTATTTATTTATTTATTTATCATATAGCCCACAGTGTAGCACAGAACTTAAAAATACAATTTTAATAATACAAATATACTAATATGTGATATAACGATACATAACATAGTATAATTTATAACAAAAATACATAACACAAAATAAAAAAAAAAAATCAAATTCTTAACGGTAAAACTAAATTATATATGACGGAAATAACATTTTTGTGACAAAATATCAAGATTAACTTATTACTAGATGGTAATTAATTGTTTTACTGTTGTATTGTGAATATCGACATCTTTATTAATTGAGTTGAAATTAGAGGACATTAGCACTATAGATGAGTTTAATAGAGCATTAGTCTTAGGAATATGAGTTTTGGACAACATTTGAGTTCGTGATAAGAGTCTAGAAACGTTAAAGGATAGTTGACTATAATATACAATGTCTGCAATTTAATGTCCTCAACTGGACTGTTGTAAATATTGTAGTAAATACGAAAAAAATTGCCAAAATTCTTGGAAAAGAAACTATTTTTGATGTCCCACATATATAACTAACAGAATAACACTAACTTTTTTACTTGAAAAGCTAAGAAAATGTCAGGTAAATTTGTTACCCATTTATGACACATATGACTGACATGACAATTAACGTGTTGAGGTGCTATAGAAAAATAAGACAATAAGTCTTTACTTATTTTTTCCAGAGAAGATGGCATTAATAAAAAGCACGAACAATATTCTGAAGAATATTTATGGTCAAAGTAAAAAAATCTTTTCTTTAATATGCGAAATGAAATAATGAAATTAAACACATTAAACTAGTGCGTTTTCTGTTCGAAAAATAACAAACTCGAGTTTTTGCTTGAAAATATGGATAGCAGCAATATGTTTTCAAATGAAAATAGCCTTCACTTAAAATTGTTGCATTGATAATAAGTCATCACTATTACTAGTAAATAATTCAAAAAAAGTTCATAGAACCTTTAAGTTCAAATAGAGCAGTAAAAAATACAAGCCAAATTTAATTTGTAGCTATTTAATTTTATCGGTATCTCTAATAAAATATTTGGACTCAGTTTTTCTTATAAGATTTTCATAATAAAAACATCGAACTAACTGCAAAATGACCTCTATTCCTTGTGCAGTTTATTATGGTATGAAATGTGTTTTATAGTATTTTAGTCTTTGTTTATTGGTTTATGAAATCTGTTTTTTTAATTAATTGGTTAGTTAAGATTTTCATACTACAAACATACAAAATACAAAATTGGTTCCAGACAAAATGGAATCTTTCAAATATGTAAATCGGAGCACAGTAAAAAATTCAGACCCAAAACGCTCCATTGAATGGAGTACTACAGGACTATAAATTATACGTTATTTTATATGTAACAGCAATCTACTCAAAGAGTCTTAGTTTCATAGCTCTCTTGATGGCAACCCAAACGGTTGCTCTGTTTGTTGAATATTAATTATTACAATTTCTGTAATATTGATATATTTTCTATTGATGCACAATGCCATATCAGATCTATTTTTAATTGAAAACATATTGCTAGGTAAAAACTGATGTCACTACTGCTTGACATCAGGCTGTCCGAGACGCGTATAGAATCTACAACTTCTGATTAAAATCCCACAGCTCTAATCAATATCTAAAAAAGTTATAAACAATAATCCACGGAAAAGCCTAAATTATACTTTAATGGCATTCAAATTAAGTGAGTATTTATTAAGCAGGATTTTATCATTAAACTAGCAGAGATAGAAATTTTGAACAGGATTAACAATAGCGATAAAAATAGTAATGTTTGTCACGAGTAAACATCATATATTAAAATTTTAATCCTGAAATACATTAAAAAAATATAAAGATAGTCCATCATTTACCGGCTTTCCGGCTATCCACTCACCCGAGTGCTGTACGCGGTATTAGCTGCAGGAATTTTGAGAGAGATCCGCTATGGACGAAACTTCTATGCATAATATTAAGCCAGGGATATTAATACACATATAGCAATGTATATATTTATGTGCATATGCACATTACAACGGGCATATGTGCTTTTAACTTTAATTGTACTTGGGGCCACGTATAACTTACAATGAGGTACGGTATTTATGGGGTCTCTGCGGTTAAATATAGGATACGCTTTAGTGATATTTAAATTGCCAGTCGTTATGAATGTAATTTTTCCTCGCGCTGATTTCACATATTACGACAAGTCATATGGTCAAATGTAGGAATATTATAATTTTAATAGGACGGTTTTTAATGAGAGTATACCGACATTTAACTTCAGCGTCCAGAAATGTTCGGATGTTAGCAAAAACACATATGTGGGCGACGGACTTCTGCTAAATATTTTATGTTGATAATTAAAACTTGAATTTAAATTCGCTCGGAGATAAATAGATGGAAACGAATCCTGGTGCAAATAAGTTGTATAGTACATCATATGAGTTTACTTTTGTTGGATATGTCTAATAAGGGGCGAATTAAAAACTTATATTCACGTATCGAGTTGTAGTTGTATTTATATGTTCACCCAAAATTAAATCAATTATTAGAACCCATTAATTCTCTTGCTATATTATGAAGAGTCATCATTATCAATATTTTGAACAATTAGCTATTTTAGGCTTGCATTTAATTTATTAAAGAAATAAGGCTCAACTATTAATTCTTTTGCAAAAAACAAAATTGTTTTTTGCAGGAGTGACGATGCTGTACGAGTCAACAGCTGCCCGAATATTAGTTACACAAAATATTAAAAAAAATCCAATTATTGAAAAATATATATTATACTTCCAAATTTTTTTCTGATTTCTCAATAATTTTTAGAGTGATAAATATTGAAGCACAAGTTGAAAAATTTGATGTCATCTATAGTTGGCACCCGTACACACAAGTCGTTAACCAGATGTCGCCTATAAAGGACGTTTGTAGCGGAAGAGTTAAAAACTTTATGTACTTTCTTTTTTTACTGGGTTTGCAAGGAGTTAAATTATTTTGATATAAACTCTACACCTAAAGTTATATTAACACAACTATCAGAACACATTATTCTCAACTAGTTATTACATAGATGCATTTTTACATAGTTTTTCAGACTTGCGTTAAAGTACAATTTAAGAACGTAAGGCTCTAATATTAAAAAAGATAATTAAACAGTTTATTATTGAGAAAATATGATCAAAAAGTAACAAAATTATATAAATTATTTATTAAATTAAAAAATTTAATTAAAGTAATTAAAAGAGCCTGTGCAAAAATCAACAAATAAACTGTTATCATTAATAACAGTTATTTGTTCAACAATAATTATAATTTTTGCATAGGTATTTTTAATTTATTTTAACTAATACTATGTTACTGTAACGTTACATTCAACTTGTACTATGTTAATAACTTACTAACATAGCATCATAAGAAAAAATAATAAAACATAATATAATGAATGGTGAAAAATATGGAAAATCTAAAAATAAGAACAGATTATCTTTTCAGAAATAATTAAAACTTGTTGATTTCGTAAAGTAAATAATGAAAGCAACTATATATAATTAAAAGTAATGGCAGATCAAAGCCCATTACCACTATACGTCATAATCGATAAATTTATGAAACATAATTCCAACTTGTTTGAATATCAGAATCCGAATAATTGCACCATATGGCGGTTAGTTCGCCAATCGCATATTTTATTAGTAGATTAAACGCTTCGAAATAGCCAACAATTACATCACACTGCGAACAAATGGTACGCGCTGGGGTTGGTGGATGGAGCTAGGGGATGGAGCTGGGGCACGTCCGTACACTATTGGGGCGCATATGCAGCGCGTTCAAATGAAAAAGTTTCAACAACGACGAACTTTTAAAACCGTAACAAGTTTAAAAACATAGCTAATGGCTTAGGATAATGTTTTTAACATTTGCTGTAGTTTTAATATGACCGAGTACATATTTAAAATTCAACTCAATGATATATGAAAGTGTTCAACATGGGTAAATGAAACTAATTCTCTTTGTAGTGAAATTGTTTTATACATAATAATTAAACAATTGTTAGTTTTAGAGTTTAATTCCCACTGGTGGATAGTGAATATTAGCGAGATCGCATGAATTAACATTTTTTCTTTATACAAAATAATAAAATTATTAATATTAAATGTATAATTTAAACTAATAATATGTTTCGAAAACTTATTACACATTTTTTTATTCTCTATTTTATTTACAACTATCCAGTTAAGGACATTTTTGGAAACTTGCAATTGTCAGCCGATATACTCTATTTTTACACATAAAAAGCATCTTCATTCATATGTTATTAATCTATTAGAATGATCCAGTTATCATAACATCGTTTTTTGACATTTTTGCGTTTTCTAGTTTGGGTTTTTTATCTAAAATGCCTGACTGCACAGTTACCACATGACTTTTGACAGTATTTATTACGATTTTGTATGAAAACTGCTATATAACATAGCCTTGCTATAACATTGGTCTATTTTGTGGTAGAACTGGCTCCTTAGTCTTGAATTGTTTAATTTTTTATTCAATTACATATATGTTATATAATTCTTTTGTACTTCAAATGAGGCACTAGACTTCTCTCAATGGAGTGAAATCTAAATTATTATTTTCTTCTTATATTATAATTTTTTTTATCTTTCGTTTTTGGAACAATAAACTTATAAGATTGCATTGTATCTTGATTGTTATTTTTAATAAAAAAAAACAAAAAAACTTTAGCAAATATATTGTAAAATTTATCCAATATAACAACAATTACAATCGTTACAATTTTCTTTGTAAATATCAGTAATACGCTATTTAAGAGTTTTATATTATAAGGAAGTGAAACGGAAGTTAAAAATAATGTCAAAATTGAAAACTAAAATAAAATCCTCATTAAACAACTTTTTTTAAAATAATGAAAATCTTCCTAGATAATATATAGGCATACTCAATAGATAAGTCCTGAATTACTAAATAAAGTGTTTTATGTTTCTTTTCCACACAAATAATAATCTAAAAAATAAAAACATTAAGTTTTTTGTAGATGTTTTACAACTGCGTTTCAAAGCCAGATACGTTTATCGTCAGGTTTTTTTTTTATCAAATTAATTTTCTATACAATATACATAATAATATACATAACATGTAACAAGGTTGATGATTGATGACTAATTTGATAATTGCATAAAGAAAAAAACTCATAAAAAACTTAAACGAACGGATTATGTACATAAATTGTGCAAAAATGCAAATGTGTATGTATGTTTATAAATATATATTATCAATTTGATTGCATTAAAATTTCATCAACCCATTATAGTTGGCGGCATATGAAATCATTCATTCACATTCATTCACATTCATATTTGATTTGAATAATGAACATAATAACAAGGTTTTTGTTACTTTAAAAATGATTACAAGTGATAGATTTATATAACAATAAAATCAATTTACTAAAATATAATTAGAAATGTTAAATATTACATGTAGCTAATTATAGTATGTGTGTGTAAATTGTCAGAAATACCTATTCTTTTATATTACAGCCAACAATTTAAATACGCGATATAATACCCTTTACCCTGTCAGAAAATATAAAATAAATCTACATTTAAAAAAGTGAATTACATCCACAATTAACTGCAGAAGTTTGCTCGCTCGTCCTCTTCGCATTTACCTTTTTCTTAAACAAACAAAAAACGCAAATTGTATTACATTATCTCGCAATTTCCCAACTTCGAAAGCGTCGACGTTTATAGCTGTTCGTTATATGAAAACAATAAGCTTATGATTAATTAAAACTCTATCTCCATCCGACAGACAGGAGCTCCGTGGAAAAATGAAATATAAAAACAAGGCAAATATCATCGTGTTATCTCATTAGCATATCCTATAAGGTAACCAGACCACAACGGGTTAAAAGCCAGAGGACAAACAACTTCGTAATTAGTCCTTCAAACAAAAAGGGCTTGGAAAACGTGACCGTGTAAATACTATTTATACTTATAACATTGATGCAATTATGAGCCATAAATGGAATAATTTAGACCAAGTATTCTGTTCCAAGTAAAACGTGAGCTCTCTATATGGTATATAACTGTAATCTTCTGATAAATTCGGTATATTATCAGAAACTTGATGATATATAAATTTGGTTAAAGATGGATGTGAAATTTGGTATAAAATTATTTGCGAAAATTTTTGCATAAATATTTTAGATAATAAACAATTATAAATTATTATTAGCTTGTACTGGAAAAAAGATTTTAGGAAAATAGAAAAGCTAGTTTAATTTGATAAAGCCAGGAAAATAGAGAAGGTAATTTAAATCTTCAAACATAAATGAAAAAGTAATAAAATAGTTTATAGTTAATTAAATTATATTAAATGTGCTAAATATTGACTTGAGCCTTATTATAATATCATTATACTGACGGCTTGTAAAATAAATAAATAAATAAAAATAAAGGATCGTGTTGTCGATTATTTTCTCTAATGTAAGGTTCATAACAAAAAATCTAAAAAACTATATTTATGTGCAATAAGTAATTTCAATATTAAAAACTTATTTACGTTATTATTAGCTCATACTGAAATTTAATGAAAAAGAAAGAGTAGTTTAATCTGATGACGATCTTCTAACAAAAAATGCCTTGTTGTTTCAACGATTATTTTCCATAATGTCTGCTTTGTAATAAAAAATCTATAATACAATATTTACGAACGTAATAAGAAAGAACTTGAATAATAAAAAATTACAAAATTTTATTAGTTAATGCAAAAAGCTAGTTTAATCTAATGATAATCTTCAAACAAAAAAAGCCTTCTTGATTTAACGATTATTTTCTCGAACGTCAAGTTTATAACAAAAAATTGAAAATGTAATATTTTGTATACAACTCAACAGGCAATTATAAAAATATAGGTATAAAATGCAGTTTTGATTTTTCAACCTAAAAAACATATACAAAAAAAGGCATTTAATATAATAATTAATTATAAATGTAATACCGAAAGAGAAATTAGTATAATTATTTGGTTGAAATATGATGTAATTAATAATAAATGATTATGAATTATGGAACTGAATGATTATGATATTTTAATGAATAAATAGTTTTTTAGGTGGTCCAAGATATAATAATTAAAAAGATTTTCCAACGCTAAGAGTGATTGAAAATGGAGTTGATTTCTTTATATATTCTATTTGTATTTTTTTAAATTATTTGTTCTTTTTCACAAATATGATAAATTAAAGATGTAAATCAAATCTTTTCTTCATTGATTTTTTTGTGTCTATAAAAAAATTTAAGTGTTTTATCTACTATCATTATTGTTATATATATATATATATATATATACATATATATTTATTTATTTATTTATAATCAATGCATGTGTGCAGTGCACACCCACACATTTGTAACAATATGCTTTACAATATAATCGTCCATCTTTTATAAAACTTGAATAATGTCAGTTATTAATTCAAGTAAGCCAATTAATTTTTATTGCAATATTATAGCTTGAATGTACATTTTTATACTCTAATTCAACTTGCTTGTTCAAGAAGATCAACTATAAATTTTCACACTATTCGCTCTAGTTTTATTACTCCTTGTAATATATAAGTAGGTAATAAATTAAGTCTATTTTATACATTCATGGCTATTATCCGAAGTCATTTAGAAAGTATAAAATTTGCTATATAGCGATGTGAGGCACATCTATGATTTATATGGCATCTTTACATTACAGCAATTTCATTCATATATATATATTTCATATCATGCATATTGTTATGTTTGTAAAACATCCTACGAATATTTTGCGTTTACACGCTAAATGATAAAAAAGCTTTTTAAAGGTAGCGACAGAATTGCTTTCGGAATAATATACTGCTGCATCCAAAGTGCTGATAAAAACGAGATACTCAAAAATTCATAAAATTTGCATCACGCATCTACAAAAATGCGAAGCGGTCGGAATAAAGATAGAAAAATGTTTTACTACACGCAAATGAAGAGAAAATGTATTATGTAGCTGTTGTATCCGGCCTTTTTGGTCCGAAGGAAAATGTAAAATATGCTATCGCGTGGGCGATAAAAATAAAATGTAGTCAGGTTCAGAAAGCATAGGACATTATATGTTTGATATTACATGTATCATTAGTAAATGTTATTTGGGGATGAAACGATTCATACATGAACGCAGTTGCATTTTAAAGATTAGAATAATAAATTTATAAAAAAAATTCATATAAAAGATATGAAACATATATGTTATTTTATAAGTATTCTTTTTGATGCACAAAAATCAAGAGAGTAAAAATTTTACTTTTGGTATTAAATATAGTAAGCGGTTATAGTAAGATATTTATTTTTTTCCTGAATTTAAAAAAAAAATCAAACATTTTCGAAAACAATAAAAAAAATTACAATTTTTTCTCGTAACTAAACTTACACGTGATGTTTCGTGGGAGAGGGAGGGTAATTTTGAATATCACCAAGGGGATGAGAAGTCCAAAAATCCTTAAAATATCGATCACGTGACTAAATGACTAATATATCTAATAGTCACGTGCACATGGTGCAATAATTCTACAAGTAGCCTATTTTCACTTGAGATCATGTGTGAAATCTATAATTTAAAATCTGATATCATACTACTTGATACCGAGCTCGCCGAGATTGGAATCTGGCCTCCGAACTAGGGATAGCTAGACCACGTTGACATATTACTAGCTATACCCAATTACACGTTCAATTAAAAATTTGAACAAAAATGGATTTTTGTTAGATATAGTTATGATGAAGGTAAATGAGCTGTATTAGAAGCATCAGCGAGTGAAATGCCCCATTGATCATCTTTTTATAAGAGATTCAATATCTACAGGGCTTCAATTGCAAAATAGTGCATAAATGAATTGAAAAATATAAAATCTAAGTGTTACAGCTGAGCAGCCTCTGATAAAATAATTTATTTTTATGTAAAATTGAGCTTTTTCATATGCCCAAAAAACTTCAATCGAAATTCAATTAAAAAAGTTTACTAACAGAAGGAAAATGTAAAATCTGTGTGTAATTGTAAAAAAAATAAAATGTAAAATCTGTGTGTAATAAATGTAAAAAAATGAGTGTAACTTTTGATACCTACCTTACGTAGGTATAAAAAATTAGATAATTACTATAATAATTCTTACGAAATAAGAGTTTATGGTAAAAGGGTGAGAATGTAGGGTTTGGCCAAGATTTGACCACGGTTTTTCTATTCAACCCGGGACCCTTTGGGGTAGAGGGTATAATTGTGTGAATATAAATACATGATAACAATTATAATTACTGAGCGACTAGTAAAAGTAATGAGAGAAGATCAATATGTATCGTAAACTAAAACGTGGTTTTATTCACATATCTAATAGTGACGGAACATTTAGAATTTACAGTCGGCTTAGTATCTGATTAATCATAGTGATCGTCCCCAAAGCTTTATAAAAAATAAAAATTGAATGCCATCTTTGGTCAAAAAACACGTATGCGAGTATGTGTATGTGCCTATGTATATGATGTGTATGATGATGTCGTACCTGTAAAATCTCATTTTGATATTAAGCTGTGCAAAGATAGAATCTTTGTAATTTGCAAACCTTTGACGAACATTCGCGGTTCGTCTCTGTCGAGTAGACAACGTCTATTTTCGAAATGCTGCGAGCTGTAATATATGACGAGCGATATAAACTCTTCATCGTCGCATATTAATGTCGAGCATGGGTGTTCGCCATTAATTTAAATCTCATGAATTTATTCAGACATAAACATTCCTATTAAAACGAATGCCGCTAGTACAAGTTGTACAGGAAATTATAACAACTTGGACTTTTATAACACTAAATCACAAATGTCATTAGTGACTTGACAATAAATTAATTAAATTCTTCATAGAAACATACAATAATTATAAATCATTCCAATTAAATATTCTAATAAACATTCAATTAAAAATGCTATAAATTTTTGTTTTATGGTCGTGGATCATGATATATAGTTTTGTGTGAGTTAGTATGAACAGTATCAATTTAGGTGAGTCGATTGATAATGAACGGTTTATTAAAATCAATGTTTGTGACAAACTTAAAAATTAATGACAAGTCATTGAAATGTATCAAGTATATCTTATACTTATCAGAAAGATCAGCAAAATCAACCGGAATAAAAAGACAAATACGAAAACAAGTTTTATATGTATGAAGTTTAGAAAAAAATGTTCATAAATGACTAATACCTGAATAAAAATAATCGAAACTCTCGGTAATAATTTTATGAATTTGAATTTGATCAAACAGCTGTCTCACAGAACGTTTATCCATACACTAAATATTTGAATATGCGTTAATATTTTTTTCATATTTCTACTACCAATTAATTTTAAAATCTAAAAGTTCAGTAATATATTTGATCCCCTCTAATTATTTGTAAGAAATCTGTTGATTTTGCAAAAATGTTTTATAAGTATGATTTTGAAACAAATCTGATTAAATGAATGAAAAAGGTGAATAGTTTCTTTTAGGAATATTTTACCATTTCTCACAGAGCATTTTATACGTACCATATATATGGTTTCAAATTATTTTTAATTTTCAAATTTTATTTAAATTATCTAAAAATTTAACTTAAGTAAGAGCCAAACCTAAAACTTATTTACCACATATTTTTTTGATACTTTTTTGATACTTTGATATACTCGATACATATATATTTGCGTACGGTTTCAATAATCTTACAATAACATTTTTCTATGAGGAATCTTTCGAGTATTTTTTTGTTAAACTCATCATCGACGATTAATAGTCGTAGAGTGTTCAGACAGACGAAGTATCACGATTTACACATAATGACTACTCAGTTTTATGAATAAGCTGAATATTTCAGCACTTCGTTGCAGACGTCAGTAAGTAGACAAACAAATTATAATAATATCGCATTAGTCCGCCAGCGTACCAACCCCGACGGACCTTGGAGGGTGGAGGGTGGAGGGTGCTTCAGACGCGTTCATATTAGAGAGACTGAAAGGGCAAAGTTCTATTTGTCATTGCGAATATAAGTGATGATATTTTTATATTATATTCATAATACAGTATACTACTTACTCAGTATTAGAATATTCACTATTTAGTATTTGTCTTTGCATTTGTTAACCAGTTAACTGCGGAAATCATGGAAAATATTCTAATTTTCTTGAAATTAGAGAATAGGTTTTTCCCCTAAATTCCAATTAATCAGCCGATGGACAATTTATACACATGATGAGCACTCGTCAATTCACAAAAAATTGCCCCTTCTCCATGACGAGTATATTTGTCAATCACAGTTAAATGGCCAAAAATGTACTAATTTTTCATGAGATTTGGACTTTTTTTCAAATTACTGGTACCTCTAATAATAATACAATAATTGATAAAGTATTAATTATTGATTGTGATCCACTGAGTGCGTCGAACGTCTTTGAAATTTAATTAGAACAATTCAAAGTGACAAATCATGATGCAAACGAGGTAAGTCGATTTCAATATAATTAACAGGATCTTGTTTATAAATGTGATATACTTTTAATAACTAATTGAAGAATTTATATTGGTACCTTACAGATAATCAGGTTTAATTTTAACTACAATTATGAAGTTGTTTACGTGAATTGTTTTCATATATCTTGACTAGTGGTTCATGTTAAAAATTTCAACTTAAACACCCAAGCTCAATATGGTAATAAAAATAGTACAAAAATGTAAAAAAAATAGGCATGGCAAATGCTCTAAGTAAATGAAGCCAATAAAAAAAATTATAAAAAAAAAACAAGAAAAATTACAAATTTCGTATTGTATGACTTTTTCTAACCTTTTCAGGTTTAATAATGGTTGTAGATCACTCCAAAGTATCACAGAGTTGGTAATAAGATAAGACGGAACGTAGTTGGTCAATATCCCCAATAAACTTTACAGTTTATTATTGTTTTATTGAACAGCGTATGCTTTACTAGTCTGATGCGATTTATAAGAATAAACTACAATTGCGTAAGTATTAGGTATATTAAATATTATTAGGTATATTAAATAGTATTTATTGCCGGCACGAGTGATATAATACCATGTATTACCTCCTTCGTACAAGTGCAACTGTTTAAGGCGACGCACATAAATATAATTAAAGTAAAATTCACGAGAACTCAGGCGAGGCTTACCACATCTCCTCTGAGAAATATGGGCTCTCAATAGATGAGCAGTAAATTAAAGTAAAGTCGAGCAGAAATGCGGCATTGCTCGTTCTTCTGTACCAAGCCAGCAATTTAGATGTAATGATCCTTTTACTTAAATTACAACGTGTTTTACACATAATAGATCGCAGTTTTCTTTACTTTAATAAATGCAGGAGAATAAGCGCGATTATCAATCGGAAAATAAAGGCGTTAATGATAAACAGAAGGAAGTCGACCGTATCGTCTGTGATGCATCTCAATTGGACACGCATAAGTGGTTTGGTATTAAATGCTTCCTGAATGGAAACAAAGTATAAAAATATCTGGATTTACGCAATATTGTATCCCAAGTGAATACTGGTGAGACAAGATAATATTCAATGATTATAGTCAAGTGGTGGTCATAATGCATGTCCCAACAAAGTTGGGCGAAGCAAAACAGTTAACTTAACATACATATAATTGGGTTAAAATACGACTTGCAAAAATAGGTCAAAAGCCCAATTTTTAATTTTTATACATTAAAGATAAAACTAAACATCCATTGCATACAAAATTAATCTTAATATAAGCAAAAATACTTTAAAAAAACAGTAAAATTGTAATTCAGTCAAATTATTTAGTCTATTCGGTGCTCCCAATATGTTGCCTTTTTGATAAATAGGAATCAAATGTAGTTTTGGTCTGGCTTCTGCGTTCTTTTAGAAGTTGTTAATAAATAGATAAAGCACTACAATACCTGGTCTTGCATTTGAGATTATGTCAGTATTTGGATCATTTTCAACAAATTGGTGTGAAGTTTTAGTCAGTCGTGACAGTTGTATTTAAAAATCTCATTTTAAGTTCGTCAATGCTCTTCTTTCAAATCACTATCATCAATTTTTATTCTTGTTACTCATTGACAATTAATTGCTTCAGTTCATCTCAAACTTATGGTTCTTGAACTATTCCTCAGGCATCTTCCGCATTTTCCTCATATAAACCGATTCATTTCGCTAATTCCACTATATCTTTCATGATTTGACTCACAATTTGCAGAATTATAAATATAAATTTAGCTTGTTTTATAAAATATATAGCAGATAAATGTATGATCAACAAAAAGTTAATATGATAAATAAAATGAACTGTCTGTTCTAACCTATTCCAGTGAGTGAATTGAAAGCTTTTGGAAAACAAATTTTTTTGAGTAAGATGTATCAGTCTTTGTTCTCATAACGTTTAATGTCAATACGATGAATTTCAATCTCAATTTTGATAGGCTTCTGAAACGCAAGTCAATTCTATCTACTAACAATAAACTACTAATTTACAACGCTTAATAAAACCAATATGGACTTATGGCATTCATTTGTGGGGCAAACAAATCAAACATTGTGCTAATGCAAAGTACCCAGTCTAAAATATTCAGACAGACTACTGATGCTCCATGGTTCATACACGACAATCTTCACATGTAATTTCTAAACAGAGTTATAAAAATAAACAGTGTCAAACATTTTCCAAAACTAAAACATCATTAAAATTCTGTAGCCACTCAGCTGAGGTACCATTTTCAAGAAGATGGAAGAAGACGCTGACCAATGATAATATGGACGACCTTGAGCACTATTATATCTTTGCATATATGAACAGAATTGGTGATTTCACTTATTTGAGTGATTTTCCAACTATGGATATAATATTTATCACAATAATGTATATGCGTGTTTGAAAGTGTGTGTGAGATATAAGCCCAATGGGTCATAAAATTGTACTGTATTCTGATTGCTATTGAAATTTTTTTTAAAATTAAAAAAAAGATTGATGGCTAGATCTACATATAACTTTTTATGCTAACATCTTCAATCAACCCCCCACATATGCTAATTGATATAAAAAGCTTTCATATTATTTTCAACAATTATGATTTCACCCTTCGTTGCACTCATATATATTCACTGTAAAAATCACCTCTTGAATATTTATTTATCCAACCCTTCTATTTAATCAACAAAACGTCATGTCCGTACCGGAATGTGCATGTCAGGCCAAGACGTTACTTGCATTGTAAAATAAGAACATGCGAAGTGTTAATAGTGAATTTTAATATATGCAAATAAACGTACGATGGAATTATAATTATAAGTTTAACATGCTTTTAAATATCAATAAAAATAAAAACCGGTTCGCAAATGGCCTCTGTCTCAAACGGAACGGCTACAATAATAAGCGAGAGTTCCTCACAAGCGGTGGAAAAGCCTTAACGAACACTTTAGGGCTTGTTTCCATGAACCACCAGAATTATCGCCATCAATTGTACAACAAAATTTTTAAATATATTATATTAGCATATTAATCCAGAACAAGTAGAAAATCACTAAACCCTAAAATATTTTTCATAACAAAAATTATTTAATTCCAGCGTAGGCGTTTCAATAACTTTTGATACCCCATTACTTAAATCATGAGTATCATATATTATGCAAATATCTGGGCGATCATGGATACAAGGCTTTATATTTCATACAAAACCGTGTTACTGGCACGATCGAAGCATGTTCTTTAAAACCGTGTTCTTAAGAAAAGTCTGTCATCAAGATCTTGAGCCATGTACAAGCTGGCTTATGTACGAATTTAATTAAATAAAATGTCATTCGCTTTTTCTTAAACGGCTGATGTAATATGTCAGGGGTTGGAAACCTAAATAGAACAGAAAATGCACGTATATGAATAGTGTATAAAATAATCGAAGTAAATTGCGAACAAACCACAAACCAGAACTTATATGATGCAATAAATAGACATTCAACAAATAAATTAAATATAATAAATAATAACAAAAATATATACTAAAATTAAAAATAAATTACATGTAAATTAATGTTTCATATGTTTCATATATTTTAATATCGCATTTGGATTGCATTCTTTTATATGACCAATATTTAAAATTTTACTGACATGAGCACTTTGGAGTGCAATTAGAAAATAAAAGCTCTATGAGCTATTATAATGAATCTTGTTAGAAGCTAACCCAATGGTTGGCTAACTATTCAATATATTTTATTATCAAAGTTTCTGATAAACCTTTCTAAAAGGTAACCCAATGGTTGGCCTAACTCTATTTAATACATTATATTATCAAAGTATCCCTAATACTGATGCTTTATAATTTGATCAAGCAATATCTGCAGAGGGCTAATTTTACTAGAAACAAATTTCCGTCAATAATTTAAAAATAAAATAAAAACTGATATCACTACTACTTTATATCAGTTATTGAGGTGGATATCAAACTTGAAACCTATTTAAAAGCTAAAGCTCTAATAATGAGACAATGAGAAACCCATGAGAACTGTGTAATGACTATGGATTAAATCTAAACTGGAATAAATTAAATACATTCGCAAATATATAACAAAATGAGCACGCAAGATATACTATATCAAACTAAAAAATTTACCTTTTTTAGATTTCCTATCAAAATTGTTCTTCTTACAATATTTCCCCATCTCTGCTATATACAAGAGTATCTTACAAGTGCTGCTCGGCAAACATTCAAGTTATGAAAACTTTGCCTCGGCAATAATACAAAAATATTAGTTCAGAACAAACTTACTTTAGTTTTAAACGTGACACCTAATTGAAGAAAACGTTTCATATTATCGACGTTACAGAAATTGCTACTACTGTTTCTTGCGATATTTCGATCATTAAAACTTTCATAAACTCTACTTCAAGAGATTGAAACGATAATCAGTATAATGATTTTGATCAAAGGAAATGCAGCAAAACTCGGCAAACATTCAAGTTATGAAAACTTTGCCTCGGCAATAATACAAAAATATTAGTTCAGAACAAACTTACTTTAGTTTTAAACGTGACACCTAATTGAAGAAAACGTTTCATATTATCGACGTTACAGAAATTGCTACTACTGTTTCTTGCGATATTTCGATCATTAAAACTTTCATAAACTCTACTTCAAGAGATTGAAACGATAATCAGTATAATGATTTTGATCAAAGGAAATGCATTTATTCTTCAGTACATATCGTCTTATGAAATTATTAAATAATAATTGAAATTGAACATTTATATATTGTACTAGCGGATATTTATATCTTATATATAAATTATATAGCGATTTTAATTTGATACTTATTAGTTAGAAATAAGAAATTGAAATCATACTTCAAGCAGCAGTGACATCAGTTTTCACTTAAAAACTGAGATAGCAATAAATTCTTAATGAAAAATAGCTTCTAAATGACATTGTTGCCTCAATAAAAATTTATAGATAGATAGGAAAACCGTTTGGATTGTCAACTTTAAAATTACATAATTCTAAGAAACCAGAATAACAACTCATACAACTCGTTAATTAACTCCGACTGCTGTTAATTAATAAAAAAAAATTATGGGTTTTAAGTTTATTGATATCACGATTTTACGAATATGCCAAAATATGTCGGTTTCAATAAATAAATTGAAATATTTAAGCACTCATCCATGATAGCCTAGAGATCCTTAAAATATGATAAACTATTATTCTAAACCGTCGTACATTATGCAAAAAATCATTTTCTTAACTGTAATATAGATATAAATTTTTTATAGTATATATTCTGGTATATTGTATATTATATAATATATAGTATAGGTAAAAAGCAACCCCATCCAATGATATTTTGCTATATTCAATATTGTATATTAAATATATCAATGTAAAATTTTCTATGCGAAAAAATATTTTTTTATAATTAATAAATCCTTAAATAAGTTAGGTTTGCATTAGTAAAACACAAATTATTACAATAAATAAAATTATCCCTTAGCATTGATAGAAATTTAGTAGTTTGATCGAATAAAGTCATAAAATGATGCATTTAAATGACAAGCATTACAATTATCAAATAGTGTTTATGTGATATTATAATGAATTTAAAAACTTCAAAAATACATTATAGTTATAATTTATAATTGAACTATAATTTGAAAAACTTAATGTAGAAACTGAAGAGATAAAGAAGATTTCCAAATTTCAATTAATCTAAAAAAAATGAAGAAGATCTATATGAAATTCACTAGAAGAATCTAGTGAATCTAATCAAGAAGAAAAACGACTCTGCAAAACGTCTTGAATAAATTTTTTTTTATGTTTTATACAAAATGAGAAGTATTAAAATTGTGTGTTTTAAATTATTATGAGTACCGGTGCGGCCCTTATACATATATATATATATAAACTTATAATTTAAAAAAATGCTCTTTTATTGGGAATTTTCTTGAAAATTATTCCCAATTAATCACGATATTGATAATCATTATTAGTAGTACATACAATACTTTCTATCCCAAAAAATGTTTATGCTTCTATAATTAATTCTTAAATAAATTATGTTTTCATCACTAAAAAGCAAATTTTTATATTATAATTATTTTTTATAAAATGATATAATAAAAAAGATACGCATTAAATTATCATCAATTAAAGTTTATCTGACACAGTAATTATAATTTATAATTTACCTATAATTTAAGTTATGAAAGGCGCTCGCTCAATTGATAAAAAAAAATTCTTTTTAATTTGAAACTTTCAGTACTTAATTTCTAATAACTGTCGTATAAACAACGTTACTTAACACCTGATCATAAAGTCAAACAACTTATACTCTAGAGTTATTACTGAAATTGCACAAATGCTCAATTAATTGCGAATTACAATGCAATACGGAATAGTTTGAAAGCACAATTGAAAACTCGATGCGAATGGCTCACTTCAAGAGCTTTTGTATATTCAGGACGTGAAATGTTACAGGAACTGGCTCTGTAATGTTCGTACGTTTATAATATTTCAGTTCAAGGAGACTGTGTGCGGTTTACATACTCTCCATATTAGTAAATGATAAATGCTTCTTGTGTCTCCAGATAACTTTATTCGTGATTTACTGTAATAGTTTTGAATGTTATAACAACCCTTTCAGTATACGATGTTTCGCGCCCACGATATGTGAATTCGTAATATTTCTTGGAGAATAGAGATCTGAAGCTCTTTCAACAATTTAATTCATATACCACAAGAAATACAATGACTAACACATCATTTATCAGGAATAATTTTTTATCTAGATAAATATAATTGTAAACTTGTTAAGTATTTTGCCTTGAGGCAAGTTACATGAACTTCCCGATATGTGTAAATAATCGACTTAATCAATAAAATATAAATTAATTTATGAGTGATTTAAAGTATTCCGAGTGGATTTATTACACATAAGCTAATTTTCAAAAATCGATAATTTTTATAATTGAACCAGTTTCCGTAGGACTTTAATGGTTTAGTATGTTCATTAAGACCAAGTACTCTATCGTTATACCAAGTAAATCGTCTAATTTTAATTTTAACAAACGTCAAAAAAAACTATTCTTGATGAATTTTTAAAATTAAACTACTTGTCGTAAGGCCTTAGTATAGTACAGTAAGGTCTATAAGACCATGATAATATATATCGCCAAAAAAAGTTCGATAAAAATCGGCTTAATTTTTTTTTTTAACAGTTAATTACAAGAAAACGGCTAAGTAGATTTTCACCTAAAACTAATCAGTATCATTCCCAACTAATATCATTCAAACAGTTTTTGATTTTTTAAAATCGATTCGGTAGTATGAGCTTAAATGTGAACAAAAAGTTTAACACTGTTTTCTAAATTACAAAGAAACGGGTCGGCCGATCGTGTATTAATCATAGTAGTAATTAATACTGCTTTTGCGTAAATATAAACTATACTTAACATAAATAAATGTACCACTTCTCTTATTCAAGTTCAGTAATGTAAATAGACGAAAACAGTTTGAATGCTTTTCTAAGAATGTTTACGGAACAAAGAATTGGTTCATACCAAGAAAAGTTTATTTATAATGTCATTCTGATAAATTCTGATAATGATACAATAAAGTTTATTTTATGAAGTGAATGAATAGATTATTATTATACAAAGTCTTAGATGAATCATGCGTGTCCTATTACAACAACAGCTTTTTATAAAATATAATTCTGAATAATAATATAAAACATACTAATGATACACTAAATAAGTCAAAAATTTAGAAATATTTGAATAAACAAACATATCGACGAAATTTTGTTGTACTTTAAAAAATGAATTTTAGGTTTTCGAAAACCTAGAGTATATGAAAAGAATGATTTTCCCAGTTCAAACCAAAATACAAAAGTATAAAAATATTAAATATGTATAGCAGCAATATATAAAAACATATGTATTATTTATACAAAAATAAAAATATAAATTTAATTAAAAAATACCAAATATAATATAAAAAAATGATTCGATGAGGAAGCTAATATTGAAATAAATGATAGTATACTATACATCTTTTACATAGAAAGATTGATTTTTTATTTTGAACTTGGAATTAATATTGAACATTTTAATTATTTTATTATAAACAAAATTATAATTGACAAAGTTTCTATATTTCTAATATTAATAATAATTATTATAATACTTTTCCATAAAAATGTAAGAATTTTCTAGCAGAAGTCATTTTAAGTTTGTTGCTCCTATACTAACTTCTATTACAATTTAAAATGAAATGAGGGTAAATTATATTTTAAAATAGGGATGGTGTGAAAAAGCGACCCACACAAGAACAAAATGATATACAATATGCGGAAAGGTGTGGCTCGTTCAATTAGTCGACCTCGGTGGTTCTTTTGACTCGACATGTGTTATGGATCAGAACTTTCTTCGACTAGTCATTACGATCCCCATACAAAACACTCGGAAGAAAGCAATTAAATATGCATTATTATTTTAAAACGATGCTGTTAATGGTTTATGTACAAGAAGAAATAAAAAACTTCGAGTTTTAGAACCTATAAAGCATCTCTCACACGAGGAGGTAAAATCATTCATGCTGATAATATCTGAGCTATTTTCAATACTATAAACTTCAAGTCAATTTTCGCAGAAAAGATCTGATTTTGGTAGATTATTATAATATATTACACATATATCGTTGTGCATCACTGCTGTAATTTAATGAATATTTAATAGTAAATACGTTGGTCACCAACGAAGATCTGGTAAATTCGGTCAGAAAGATTATATGTCAAGAATTATAGATCAAATTAGTTTCCAATCAGTCAAAGAATTTACTCATACAAATGCATCTTGTTTTTCAGCATTTTAATACTTGATCAAATGTTTTCAAAGGATTTCTCCATAAAGTTTACTTAAGCTATTTTTAGTTAGAATAAAATTAATATAATATGAAACAAGACAAGATTTTCAAAATGTAGTTTTGTAAATCATATTTTAAAAATTATTTACTAGGCTTCTGCAAACGTTGTTTCTCAATAGTTTATGTACTACAAATTTTACTACAATGCATATTTATATAAGCTTGTTTTTTAAACTCTGTTTTTTTGGCAATTCAAAATGCATACAAATAAGCTTAAATTAATTACAGAAAAATGACCAGAATTGAGGATTTCAGTGAGTAGTAAAAATATTGAGTCATGGAAGATGCAAAACAACAATATTCAAGAACATTTTGATAACATTTCAAAATTATCAATGTTCAATAGAAATTGCATTATACATAGATCGGTAAAAAATCAGAAGGAAATATTTGTCTTTTCGCAATTTAAATAAATACTTTGACGAATAACCATAACTAACGAACATTAATGAAGCATAACAAGAGATCAAATTGATTAACATCAACAAACTCACATTTAATTTATTATGCAGTAAAATGATAAACCATCGATAGAACAATTAACACTTCATTGAGGTATGAACTCATGGCATTTTATAACAGAATCATAAATTCATCATCCGTTACATCATGACCTTCACTGTTTCGCCTATTTCAATTCGGCATCAAATAAATTTCCGTCAATAGCCATTATTAATTGAAATTAATCTTGTTCCAGGTACGCGAGCACTTGATTAGAGTTATTATATAAATTAATGTTTTTCAGCACACCTGCCGTTTGAGTGTGTTATTTCAAGGTGTGGAGCATTTGAAATGCTCGCAGGATTAATATCCGAATTGAATAACCGAACGTAAAACAAAAATAATATTGCCTGATGGAAGTTTCACATTCGGCATCAAACTGAATTATTGACAGGCATGTCAGCAGCAGGAGAGGACGGACGACGCAGAGGTGTTATAAAAATGCTTTTGCCATAAAAATATTTAAGCTCTCAGAATTTAGTGATACATTACTATTTTATGGGGCTTTCCTTTCGGTATTATGAGAGGGAAATGGCGTTGGATTCGATTCGAAAATTTATATATTTTCATTTTTTATACCGCACAAA
>NW_020537324.1:20521010-20540832 GCF_003426905.1 Ctenocephalides felis | reverse complement strand
TTATTTGACGTTTTTGGGTTAAGTTTTATGTTAAAGGCCTTCGAAAATTCATACAAATATAGCCTTAACATAGCATTGCAATAACATGTTTATTTTATCTAAGAATTGGACCCTAGATTGCAAATAGTCACTATTTTATACACATGTCGAATATACTCATCAATACATAAAATTCTCCCACTACTCCATGACGAGTATATTCGTCCATCACAGTTAACTTCTTAATAAACATGCTATATAATTGATAAAATTCTAAATCATTTTTTTCTTTATTTTTTTAAATACTTACATTGATGAATATCCTAAAGCTTTTTCCCAATATTTAATGTTACATTTCTGAATAGTAATAAATAATCTGTAAGTGTATATTGAATTTTAAAGAATGCATTGTTATGCTAAACAAAAACTTTCGTATCATTTATCTATAATCAAATACAAGAAGATATCAAATATCTAATGCCGCCAAAAGAAGCCACACTGGTCGTTTGTAATCATGATAAAACATGATAATACAGTAAGAAGCCAACATAAGTTTGTTGAGGATTTTGTACAGTACATTAATATTCTCGACGATAAGAACCGTTTGAATACATATGAAACCAAGATATACGTGTGATATAGAGAAAAGCATCCTCAGAATCGCCTCCACAAATAATAAGTTCGTGAGAATCGGATCGCACGATGCAAACATCGACATTTGACAAATGCGACAGCATCCATAACAAAAAGCAACGACGCAAGTATTTGTCTGAGATGACCACTGTAATTTCCTAACCAGGAAGAGGAAATTCTTTAACCATGTTCAAGAATAGTTTACTTACATAATGATGTAGTGAACTAATGTTAAAATGGCCGTGTAATAAGAAATTGACAAGAGGGAAATTAAATTGGTAATATGAAAGGTTACTTATGTAACTTGTTTGAGCTACTAGTATACGCAAACATAATTAAAGGCCGACGGTTATAAATAGCGAGGAGTATTTCTTTGTCTATTCATGTGTCTATCGCATATTGCTAGTTTGTTTCTCAATGTTAAATACATTCATTCACAACTATTAAAAATGTTGAAATAAATAAAATTTACATTATTCCCTCCTCACTTCTTTTAAAATAAAATGGACAAATTTATAAATAAAAACATTTTTTTGTATTTTTAACTTTTCGTAGGATAAGAAATCGAAGAAGAAATTTTTTGTTCACCTTTACGTATATCTTAGAAAAAAAAAGTATGTGTGTTTATGTATGTGTGCGGATACCACTTTTCGTCGACGATTTCGAGAGCACGGATCAACCGACTTAAATGATATTAATTCGATTCTCATTGGTGGGAAGATATGTTGGCTAGTTTCAGGAATGTTGAACCGTTTCGAAGATTCTGGACAAAAAGTGCAAAAAAGGGTACTTTTTGAGATAACCGAGCATCCGATTAGAATGATTCAAAAAGCGTTATACTTGTATTGAGGGTTCTACGTAAGAATTGGTTACATTCTTGAAAGGCAGGTCCAGCAGTTTCAAGCTTGCGGAAACAAATAACTCCAAAAACTGACATTTGGTGGCCAAAAATGACCATCGGACATAAACTCATCAAGTTATCAGATATTTTATAGAGACTTTATTAGTAAATAGGTACAAAATTTGTTTTCATTCTTCGGATTCTATTCCAAAAATTATATTGTTCAATGTTCCGATATTCGGACAAGATGACGAGTTATTAATTAGTAAATCATTGATCAATATTAATTCTTGGTTGATTATACTTGGAACGGTATGGTACGGGAAGTAACAACAATTTGCCTTAAGGCCCATGTATAATTATGCCAATTTGAGTCATCATGGTCAATTTAAAGTAAAAGCAAAACCAATAACAAATGATGTTCGAAATAAACGTTTATGCCTGTTAACAATAATTTGTCCAATCATGCTTTATTACTTGTCTAAAATTAATTGTGTTAAATGTATGTTGAGTTATTAAAGAGACTACTATTTTTTGTCAGTAAAACATATAAATTTGTTCCCTATTCGTATATCTATTCTATCTATTCCTAACCCATAGTTCTTTGAAATAGTTTATCAACGTCAAAGCCTGTGGCATAAAGAACGAAATAGAAAACACTACACGGAACAAAACAGATGTAAGAGATGACAAATGCTATTGAAACAGAAGCGATCACTTGATACCAGAACAAAAGGGGAACATGTATAACATCGATGAATCTTATTAGAGTGAACAGAAAAAAAACTAAGACGCAATTCAATAACGTGTGAAGCGGCAATCACATCTCATCCATTGGACTGACACCAAGTGTGCACGTGGGGCTCTTGAACAAGGGACACATTCTTCTCAGAGATTCGTGAACTTAACTGGCTTGTGCTCGATATGATGTGATAATGAGAAAATTAATTATTAGATTATATTTTTTTCTTAGTATCCATGTAATTTATTATATGGTGTATAGAATATTCAATGACAGATATAAAATTGCCATCAAATGTACATAAAGTGTGAAGTAACAATTGACACATTTAGCTCATGGTGAAATTAATTGGAGCATTTAATAGTTAATGACTAAAGGATATAAAAGCAAAAAAATCTGGTATCAAACTATGACCATAATTTTATGCATAGTATTAACCCTTTCGACTCGGATGCCGCCTCCCCTCCCCAGAATTCGCGAGTGGAAAGGGTTAAATTAAATAGTATGCGAAAATTGGTTTGATTTTAGCTATTTACTATTACATTTTCTCAACGCATAAGGGCATTGTTATATCAACTCATAGAGGACCAAGAGCCTTCTCTATTACTTTGTAAAACGTACTACATCTCTGTTTCTCTGTATATTTCGAGACGTTGCTCTGCATTAGGTATTATTCTGTAATAGAGGAAATTCAAACAAAATGATATTAATGGAAAAAATAGTAATAATGCATGAGCCATATTTAAAAATTAGCTACTACCTACCTACCATGATGATAGCTATAATCATAATGCTGTCAGATGTTGAGCGTCATTGTTTCAGTTCAAACGTACATCGCGCATTTAAAAGTTCATTTAGAGGGTCTTTTGTAATGTTTTTTTTGGGACTTACTAATTAGTAATTATTTTAATACAATCTATAAACTTATGGCAGTATCAATTTTGTTGCAGTTATCAGGTGTTTAATGGAATTTCATTTATTCATTTTTTTTATTTTCTATTATATTTACAACTTTCGAATTAAGGGCATTTAGTAAATTTGGGGAATTTACAATTATCAGCCGTAAAGGGACATTTTATATTAAATCCACATGTTGGAAAAACAACTCTATAGTTGTTTATTTATTCATTTTTGTTCAATTTCGGACAAAAGGACATACTTAAACAATGGACAAAGTGACATAGTACTATTTTGCAACAATTACAGGGTAGTTCATTTGAAGCCAAGAAAAAAGAGTAAAAATTAAATCTTTTACGTGTTTCAATTCTGACTACTTCTAACTTGTTCTCTTAAAAAGTTGTATATCAATATGTATTTATGTCATTTTATCTGTACTATTTGGACAAAATGGTTTTTTGTAATTAGTCCTTTACTTGTGGTCAAAGCAATTAAGATTATTAAAAACGATTGAAAATGATTATAATATCATTGAATATTTTTAAAAAATAAAACACCATTTACCCGTACTTTTTCTATATCAAAAATGTTTCTAAAGCATGGTTCTAAAGCAAATGGTTGTGTCCAAATCAAGTTGAAGTAGTTGAATTTTTTTTAAATTAACTAGATTTTTCTCACACCTGTTCCACCTACCCTTCTATATTCACATTTAATAATTTTTCAAATGAAATGAGTAATGCAAACTTTTTTTAAATTAGTTTTAAGAAAAACATTGAAAGCATCTTACAATGTTACTTTATAGTGGCTTTTTCACAGTTTTCTTAATTTATCAGCGTCATTAATATTTATTGAATTTCTAAATACAAATATTCTTGTAAAATTATAAGTATACTTCTTTCAAAAATTGTTTTTCTCTATCTATTCCTCTTCTGGATTGACTAAAGAACATTCTGAAAAAATGAATCCACAATGATCCTTGCTGTATCCACGCGAGATCTCAGTTGTCTGCACGGTTTTATTACAAAATTCACCGAACTGTGACTGCGGGAGTGAAAGATGATATCAAATAATACGACCAGATTGGAAATGTAATACGTATGGGAGAAGAATCTCCTTATTGTAATCAGTAATTATAATAAGATGCAGCCGACAGATTGAAACTGAACTTATTTCGTGAATGCTCTCGATTGTAAATTTAATTTCCGGAACTTCGTTTTGTTTACTCGCAAAATGATATCTTTATCTGCTTCGTAGATATTACTACGATTGGAATTAATGAGAGTATTATTTCGAATGGATGAATAAAATGGCTTTCTGCGAAAAGGTTAATAGGATATACTTAGCGTTTGTAATACCGCTACTCTTAATTGTTTCCTTATGTATACATCGAATAGGTTATTAATTTATTCCCTCAAGTTTTTGCCACTCAAAGACCTCACCCAGCACTAATGCATGAATTTTTATCCTCTGCCAACATATATAAAACCCGATTTAAAGGGATCACGATATAGACGGTATTACAGTAAAGGATTTCCTTATATCTGACAAAAGTGATCTCGTAAACATTTTTAATACTTTTCGAAGACCAGCAATGTCACGCTTCAGTTTACAAGGCAATATCATACAAGGGACCACAATGCATACAAATATAATGAAAACCGCAACCATTGAGTTCCATTGAGATCACCAAAGAAAGATATCAACAGACATGCAATCTTTTCTGAATAGAAATCTTTGAGGATTCAATTCGGCTTTATTTTGGTCCTTACCACATATATTTCGCGTAATCCTAATAGAGTCCCCTCGAGGACTTGCTACGGTCTTTTGTCTGTTGTTGTACGATTACAGGCTTTTAACATGCTTTCGAGAATAAAGTTTCTAAATATATAGATTTTGATTTATTATATCTTTTTTTTTGAGCAATGGTATAGCTGTTTTAGGGTTATTACTTTCATCGACCTGTAAGACTGATGAAAACTACTTGCCTAGAATAATAAAGCTATAGTTCCTCATATAAAGAGCTTCAGATTCTTCTTAATGGTATTTAAAACATAATTTGTAATTTGGGACTATTTGTTCATCATATATAATTCAAAAATTTTATGTTCAAGTATGCGTTATTTAATTGTTTTATAAGTTGTATTACTATTTTTAAAAGGATTCATCAGTTTTTTTATATTATCTCTAGAATACCTTACATGCTTGTTTCTATACTTATGTGCTGTTTTTGTTATTACTTCATTTTATGGTAGGTGTATTCGTGTCGACATGAAACAACCAGTTGGGAACATATTTTGGAGCTCCTAAGGCAATTTTCAAATATTTGTTTTAAAATTTCTGTATTATTTCTATATTAGTTTTATGAGCACTGCCCCATAATTGTATACCATAGCACCAAATTGGTTTGAATAAAGATTTATATAAAAGTAGCTAATTGTATGAGCTTAGTTTGGATTTTGTCCCTAGTAACCAGTAAAGCTTTTTGGTTTTTTTATCTCAAGCTTTTGCCTCTTTTTTATACGAGTTCGCCAATTTAATTTTACTGAACATATTTAGATGATTGTTTGATATGCGTTATTTGTTGAGATTCAGTTGGTTTTCACAGTATAATTGCTGAAATTGAAATTGGGTCTTTGTGCCCCGCCCTACCCTGTATAGGTATAATATATATATTGTGTGTATATATATATATATATATATATATATATTTGTACGAACAAATTTGAAGATATTCACGGACATTCTGGTTTATAATCTGATTGATGTGGAGATTGTCCCTATGTCGTGAGGATTTGCACCGTATTAAGGTCAAGCGCGCTTATATGAGTAGTATTGCGACGCCAGCTTTTGATCTGTCGCATTATTACATTTTTTCCGTTCTTATGTTTATATATTTATATAAGTTTTTATCATTTTTCATGTTTTACAAACAACGGATCATTTTTGAAAAATATCCGCATAATTTATTAATTCCATACGCGAAGAGCAAATATTTTTGCATGAGTAATTGTAAGTAATTTGATTTGATAGTATACAAAATATGTTCTACAGCATTCTTTCAGTCGATGTACCTGTTTGCGTTACAAGCTGTTTAAACAGGATGGACATCAACATTAATTTATAAAATCGATTATTCATTTAACTAGAAATTCAGTCTTTATTAAATTGACAATACTCAATTTATCTACTCTTGTCAATAAAATTCATTAAGCTCTAATCGATGTCTAATTGTGTCCCGCGTTGGCAGCTGTTTGAATTGAAGTGTGTAAAACTCGGATTATAAATTCTAAAGCGACTATATTCCTTTAACAGGTCTTGTATTGGAAGTAAAATGTTTTATATCAAGCACACTAAGGTCTCTTGAATTATAAATATCGACGGCACACGGTGCTTTAAAATGCAATAAATTTAACAAATGACGCGTACGGTAATGCATTTGCAAGCCGAAGAGGAGACTAATGCAGATTCAACTATTTCCAATTTGTGATCGATATCATGAGCAGTAAATCTTCAATTATAGTGCATTCAACTCGATTGCAATTTGTATTCTTAGATATATTTTAAACCTGAGCTGCATACAAATAGATTCTTTGTACACTGAGCATTCTTGGGCGGTTGACGGTGTTATAAATTTTAGCATCATACATTTATTCAACGCTATAAGAAAAATGTAGAACAAAGATCGAATTATTGCTATATGTTACTCCGCATTACTATATAATACACATTTTGTTTATAAACCCATAATACAGAAAAAAAATTGTTATACTGTTATGGCCCGATTATTTCATGTAGTGAATTATAGAAAGATGTTGCTCAACTCTATAGAAATAGTACACTTTTTGCTGATTATTTAGAAAGACTAAATATAATTAGTGAGTGGCTATATCCGACAATTAAAAGATGATTTTTAGTTTAAATTATTGTATATTTAAATAAAATGATACGATGTTAAGATTGATAGATTAATATTAGCATATTAATACTTATTAGTTAGGTGAAGTTTGAGATACTACTGATGGTAGTTAGTACATAGATGAATGTCGGATATTACTGATCTTACTTAGTTGAAGTTGCAATTGATACTAATTTATAAAGTTTTATCATTTTTTGATTGGTCCATTTTTACAAGCGACTGCCCATTTCATTCTTAACCAATCAAATATTGACCTGTGATTTAGTTGGGATGATGATGAGTTTAAAAATTCTCATTTCTTAGAAAAAAGAATGAATGATTAAGGGTTTATAGATAGGATGCATTACATTATAAGGCGGCGTTTCTCAAACTTATTTCTTTCATCGCTCCCTTTGAAGATCAAAATTTTTGTAGCGCCCCCCTACCAAATTTTTTATACAATCTCTGAAAACTGTTTTTTTTTACTTTTATTAATATAGCTATAGTGTGATATATTAGTTGATGCAACCTTACATTCTATATTAGACATTTTTACCAGTGAGCCATTAATCAATATATTTTATATATTATAATCAAATTAATAGAAATTGTATATTAAATTTTATTTTCAAACTCTAATGAGAAGGATGAATTTGATGGTTTTTTACAAGTTTGTCAATATCAGGCTCCATTTGACTCAAAAACAGTCGTAAGTCACCGCGTTTGGTAATTTGCAGAATCTAAGAGATTACTTGATACTTTGAAATTGTGCAATAAAAAGGATTAGGTTTTATTATCGCTATCCTATATGAAGAGTTAATAAATGGGCGTTCATTAATCACGTGATCAATTTTTTTTAGGTATTTTGGAAAATTCCCTCCTCCCTCTCTCACCAAACATCACGTGTATTTTTAGTCATGCAAAATTTTTCGTACGAATTTTTGGAATTCACGAAAAAATCGTAAAATATTTGATTTTTTTGAAAATTCAGGTTGAAAATGAATACACATGATATCTTACTAGACCCTTTCCTTCCCCACGTGATATTTTGATTTTTTATCAACCCCCCCTTCTTCTAAAAGCCTCACGTGATTAATCGACGCCCCCTAAAATATATCTATTTAATTTCATAAGATCAGGGTTGAGCCAGAGGTGTTACTGTTAACAAATTCCATTTATTTATTCAATTATGAATCAATAATAATACATTTATATCAATATTAAGCTTTCGAGTCATATTATTACCTAGCGATCAAAACCCATAACTAAGCAATATTGAATTGGAGAAAATTCGTGCTCTGATCTAATATATCAACAGTATGCCAATATCCGCATGCATTCGTTATGTCGATATGTTTTCGATAAGCTCGTTATTTTAGCATGTGCCGCTTGTACGATGATCGGTAGCATACACGAGGAGGACTAACGAGGTCCTTGTTTCGTATCTTTACCGACTCGGGAGCCGCGAACCACCTGCAGTTCCTACCTCGGCAGGTAGGAAAACGGTACTGTTGAGCTGCACGCCGGCGTACATACTTAGCGGGTATAATAAAAAATTGAGAAAGTGGCATAATTCATTATGTGATAGGTAAACATTATTTCCATAAGCGAAGGATTTCATATTTTTTATGGGAGTTATTGAATAATAATTGTAAAAACTGTTTAGGTATATTACTATGTGTCTACATCATGAAAATATGTATCAGAAAATGTAAGAAAAAGATATAGAATGATCCAGCCGTGGCCTAAACAGCAAGACGTGAGCTGGCACATATCAAGCTCGATATCGAGCAGTATAGTATCCTTGCACATTTTTTTTTTTGCTAAAGATTTCAAATAGTTCCTCAAGTGAAAATCACATTCAAGCCAACTTTATTAAATACACATGTCTACTATAGAATCAGTGGCGCATCCAGGAGAGGGTCACGGGGGTCATAAACATACCCCCCCCCCGAGCTAGTCTTAAAGCGTTAAAATTACTTTATAATGATTTTATTTATGTATTTTGTTACCAAACACATTTTATAACTTCAATGTGTAATTTATTATAGACGAACGGCGGAGTCAAAGACTCCTAAAATTTAAGGATGTTCTAATCGTATTGCGAATATATTTTCTATACATAATTTAATTATGTGACCCCCCCTGGCTCCAAAGCTGGATCTGTCACTGTATAGAATACATAGTAATATTTAAGAGTGGTTAACCAATGCGTTGCCTTCGCGAAAAAAATGGTTTAATGTAAGTTAGCAAACACAGCCCCAAGATCGCCTAGTTTTGATCAGTAAAAAAATACAACTAACATGTTGTTGTTGTTAAAAATATGCATGTTAAAACTGAACTTGATCTTTTTAATATGTATAAAATTGTTATGCTTATTAATTTATATGTACTTTTCATGTAAGTAAATAATTTTATTTTTTATTTCAGGTATGTATACAACTTTGGAACCGTTTTACTTTAGCTGTGGTGTTTGCGTGAGTACCTACTTTGAATTCAATCTTATGATTTAAATTTTGTTTTTTTATTTTTTACCTATATGAATACATTTGCACATCTACTTGCATTATTGAAAATATAGATCAAAAATACGTTTCCTATTGAATATAAGCCCATTTTGTGCAGTGTGGTGTGAAATAGCAATGGGAAATCTCTCACACGATTCTTCCCTGAATGTACTACCCATTATTTACTTGCATTAGTATCAAATCTATTACTTAAACATGACTAAAATAATTAGTCCTACGAAAAGACTTTTCTTAGTGAACAAAGGTGAACTTCAGGTTTACTCTTCTAGGATTTTCATAAAACTTTGCATGATGATAGAGTTGATACTTAAACCGAACAGTTAAATATAGACCAATGAGAAGTGGTTCGATTATGAAAATTAATTAATGTTTAGAAAAATAGACCGCGCGCTTCAAGCACTGTTTTTTTCTTTTCACGCTCGGATTGATATATAAGAGGAGTTAAACATGATCGAGTTTAAATCCCGTCAGCGGAAAATCATTTTTTAATTTAATTTTATGTTTGAATAGTTGAATGTAGTAAAAATATTCATTATTATTAACTCATGACATATAGTTTGCAAAGAAAATAATATGATATAATATCTTAGATTTAAATTTAAATCTATTCAAAATATAACACTTTAATTTTTTAATCAAGCATGGTTAACAATTTATAAATCAATATGATAAAACATAGTTTGAAATTTTGTTCAATAATTAAATTTCTACGTATTAATTAAAAAAAATATTATTCTAATAAATAATTCAATGAATATGTATCAATAGCTTATCGTTGGCAACTTGTTTCAAAGAACCAACCTACCTTACAAAAATTATATTTAGTATAGAAAATTTCAACAATAAATTATGATATCAATTTTTGCTCATACTTCCTCTCCTAATTATAAATTCACATTTTGTATAAAATATCTTGTATACTTCCTTCCCTTATTATCTTTATCGTTCCATTCTCGGCAGTCGCCGATGTTACACCACTGCCCTTGTTCATATACCTAATTAATGACGGTCGTCTTGTACTAGAACAGTAGGAGCCTCCGAAGCGAATCTTGCTCAAGATTATCGAAGTTAGGGCACTGTTGTAAGGCAACGCCCCGCCGAGAGCTCATATTTGTAAATCATTGTTAATTGCATTACATTAACATGCCTTCGGCATCAAAATACAGACTTGAATTTTGTTGATACGACGATTGAAATAAATTAGCGCCGGTTTCATAACTGATATTAATGGTGCTATGTATATGAATTGGTTATAATATGTATTCTTATTCGTATACGTGCAATGTTCTAATAAAATCAGTTATTTTTATAACTATCCTAGCATGTTTTTAGGAATTTATATGGATATTCCAAAAATATTACAAAAGTTACTTTTCTTTTTTTAAATCTATATTTTTTATTTATATGCATTAACTATGGAATATGAACGCACAGAACTTTGTTTACACTGTTTATTAAATATCTTAAATTCTACAAACGATTGGAAACTCGGTTTGTCTCATCATCAGTGTACAATAGTTTATATTACTATATATATACTAAAATATGGACTTGAACGTCCGTGTTATCTGATGCACTACTTATGACCAATAGTAATGAACATATGCGTGTTGTAGACTGCTTGACGATTCTTATTCAATTCAAGTGAAATTGCGTCCTTTTGGTTATGTCCTTATAAAGGGATTTCAAGTAATTTTTTTCCTCATTTATTTACCTATACAGTAAATAATATTTATGGACGAATTGTATTTTTATCAAAATTAGCCAATCTAAAAATGCGTAAGTATACATTTATTGAGTCACGTAAATTAATATTCATCTGCATTTAATACCTTTATTAAATTGCAATTAATGCTTGATAATTATCAAATAAATCAACTGGATAAATAATGGAATGACAATTTACGACAATAGCTCGATTAAATTTTATTCGGAGCGGAACGATTTTAATTTAAATTATGATTTGCATTCATTAAAAACGTACATGATGCGCATATAGAGATGTCTAATTAGAGGTGAAAAATTTAGATCGAATTCGATGCGAGTTATATGAAATTTAACCGACAAAAGTTTTGACTCTTAATGAATGTTTTTGTTGCCTTTTGTTCATACTGTTTTCATCAATAGTAATGAAAGAGGATCCCGCAAAACGTCTTTGAATAACGTTCCGTTCGTGGTAGAGAATACAGGCATTATAAAAGTCAAAAGAGTGTTCGGAATTTTTAATATGGTCTGTAATAATGGTTTGGTTTTGATTATTTTTTTTAAAATTATTGTCATATTTTGCCCCGATTCACCCACATAAGTAGAATTGCAGTCATTCCAAATCATTTTGTAGACAATATTAGACGTACGTTCTAAGCTAGTGGGTGATGTTTTTTAATAGATATAGTAATAATATATCATAAAATATATAATAATATATTATCGATTTATAATAGAATAGATAATAATTAATTTAAAATCAAATACTGAATTTTATATTTTATCAAGATTGTACGTTAATATGGGGCTATGGTATAGGATTTTACATTGCGTTTTTTCAATTTAAATGATTTTTTTTTCTTTATAGATTTACGTATCACCTCATGTCGATTTTCATCACACATTTGATCATATATTGCACATGTTGACTTCACACAAATTCGTTGTACCATGCATCGTGGTATCCCAAGCGTATATTTAAAATGGACAATGTTTGTAACAAATACCCAACAAACGACCGACACATTTATACTTTGAATCCCAGCAGAATCGCGCGCCGTTCCTCATCTGCCTACATCGCAATTTCATATTCTGTGTAAAACACAATGCGAATTATTTAAGGGATAATAAATAAGCTCTGGTTTTTAAATACATCTTTATCGCAACGCGCTACCCCGGGGGATGGAAAATTTAGAGCAGTGAAAAATGTGAATTTTATTATAAATAAATGTTTGGTGTACCGTGCAAACTAAAATATATAGAGCCGTAAGTTGAGATAGTTTTTCATAAAATATAGATTTTGGTCGAAGTTAATTTTTATTTATATAAAAAATGGCCCAAACTTCTGATTTAAAAATTACCTTAATGGAAGTATGTATGCTGATTAAAATCAATAAATTGAAGATTCATATTTTTTAAATATTTCGTTGCAACATAATCGATTTTAAATGATTTTTGGACTCCTCCCTCCACCTTAGTGATACGTGCTGATACTTAAAATTTACCCCTCTCTCCCCCAAAGAACATAGCATGTGTATTTAGTGCCTAAAAAATCGTGAAAAATCAGGAATATTTTTGAAAAATTTTGGATTTTTTGCAAATCAGGCGAAAGATAAATACACGTGATATATTATTAGATCTTATCCCACGTGATATTTGACAATTTTTTGTCTACCACCTCTCGCCTTCAAGCCTCACGTGATTAATGAAAAGCTTCTCAGTATTTTAGATTGATAGATTTGAAACAGTCAAAAATATTTGTATTATATTGAAATTGACCATATTAACGATTTTATTGAAATATGTATTTTTTCAAATATAGTAAGTTTTAGTGAAATTTCATAAGCCCTGAGTGACTTATTACTAATAATCGATCTATTACTAATCGATGAGTCCCTATTACTCGATCATTTTCTACTATCTAAAAATTCTCATCCCTACCAGCAAGTTGCATATTAGTTCTTATTTTGTTTTTTTCGCAGTCAGATTATAATTTACATGGGTATATCTACTTGTAACGCAAACCATGAAAAATAGCTCAGTTTATCGGACGTCGTGCTGCAGGGTAATTAGAACATTAATAACAGCAAGCAAAATGTGTACAGAGTTTTCTTTAAATTAGTTTTTTTTCTTTCTTTAAAAATAAAACTACATTTATAAAGATGCATGAATTAAAGTTGTGATATTAAATGAAATAGCAGCTCATAACTCATTAGCAGGAATGCTTTGTGAATTAATTATGGTTTGGTGGATATTTGTAAGGGTTAACGACATAATGTTATGTAACTTTTAATTTATTACAATTGCAAATCATTTGAGAAACACTTGTATGCGGTTCGTTGAGGATTACCCTGATTAATTAGATATAAAGTTGACTGTAATAAATATACCGTCACCATAAGAAAAGTGAATAACGCAACTGTTTACTTTACGATATATATTGATCTTCTCCTCTCAGATATTATAAAATACAGGTATTTATATGTATATATTTTTACCCCCTACCCCGACGGCTCCCGGGTCAAATGGAAAAAGTCTTGGTCAAATCTTGACCATAGTTTATTCTTTATATTTTAATAAAATATTACTCTGGGATCATTATTAGCTTTATCATGTTTGTTTTTTAGAAAATGTTTGTGGACCGATGGATGTAGTAACTAGAGTGGGCGGGCTACCCCAAATACCTGAACACTATTAAACAGTTATTTTTATAAATATGTTTATATTATCTCTATTTAATTCATAAACTATTTACAATTTATCCTTGCATCATCTATTACTTGATAATTTGAAATACTTTATATAAATGAATAGAAGCTCTATAGTCCACTGGAGTTTCGTAAAAAGTAAAACATCTATAGAGCCAGATTAGATTCTTTGCTGCCATGTAACGATTGATATAAATAATGTTTATTCTAGTTTGTCAACATTATTTAGTAAAAAACACTCCGTATCCTCACGTATTTCATAAGATAGCCTCAATTTGTGAGATGGTCCGCCTTGGTTACCAACTCCTCATTTCAAAACAATTGTTGGTTTTTCTAGTTTTGTTATTCGAATTTACTTCCTAATAAAGAGCGCCCAAATATATGAAATACAGACACTCTTCGGACGAATTCTTGTTTTATTATATTGGCGATGAAGGTGACAACCTTCATGGCATTGAGCTTTCACACAGGATAGTTGCTACCCCTAGTAGAGAGGGTAGCGGATAGTTTTAATAGGACTAATTGTTCACTTCAGAAAGTAAAGTCCGCTTAACGACATATATAATAAATAACCAATAAATATATCTTCATTCATTATTACTTACGATTAGTGACAAATCAGTGATTGTAATAAGAACTGCAATAAATACATAATATACAAACAAATCAGTGTCCAATTAATTATAACCCAACAATCTAAGTTATCGAAGGAAAGTTTTAGAAAATTTTATAATTACGTACAAAAACACAGACACTTCACGAATTCTATTCCGATTTTAAAATTTAAATCGCTCTTGTGATTTAAATTTATATTGCAACATGGAATCGATGTTTCCCATTCACGTTTAATTACCACTCACCATTAAAACGTTATGAAATAACAATAAAATTACATTTCACGCTTGTTAAACAAATATAAAATCACAAACAGCATTCTACTTTATGACTGCTTTATATCAATTTCTAATTTTGTCACTTCATTAATATCAAATGTATCAGTTTCACCATTGACATATAACCAGAATTAGTCAATAATTGTCGTGTTAGAATGATTTATATTAATCAGCTCCTGCTGGTGTTGTGTTTTAACACTAGAACCTTTCCATGGTAGCAACATACTCGTATATCGCGTGTGGTCCTACGTATAATTTAGACGTATTAAGAGCTCCGGTTGCGGTATAAATGTCATCATGTTTTTTACTTAAACGTCATTACGCCCTGGGACGCTTCGGTGATAAAAAGCTAAGCTATATGTTAGTCGGTGGAGAACGACTGCTTTTTTGTATAATATATTTTTTCTACTTATTCCTTACATTATCTGCCTTAGCTCTTTCTATTTCTACTACGTGTACCAAATGAAAGCTTTCATGCTCTGCGCCTCTGATTATTATAATATATCCGGAGTCCAGTTATTAAAATTTCAGGGGCGCACGGAGTCGCTTAAAGGAGTTATTTTTAGTCTAGGAAATGCTTCAATATTTACTTTTTTTTTATTATTATATAAAAATTTTTACACCTGTCCTGAAATTGACAGCCCACACACTACAGGAAAAACAACTTTGAAAATATATTTTTTTAGTATTAAAAAATTATAATTAATTACATTTAGATTTAGAAAATCACACTAATTCACTCTTTACATCAGAATCAAGAAAACGAAAAAAAATTATGGCCTATTAACTTGATCTAGTAAAATTGCATCAAATAGTACATAATACTTACTGGGGTAACTACAATATATAATTATATTTTATTAATATCAATTAAAATAGCTCACAAAAATAAAACTAATGTTCTGACTGTTATTAAAAAAAGAAATAAAAATATATAAAAATACTATGAATACATTTGTCAGGTTTTATTAATACTCGTACATGTAATACAATAGATACAATAGTATAAAAAATAATGAAATTTAATTATTTGAATCTTTTCATTTACTGGATCAAAATTGAAAAATACATTTATAAATTACAAATTTTGCATACTAAAAATTAAAATATTAAAGCTTACATTATTTTAAATATTATAAAGTCAGAGAATATACCGGAATCATGGATGCATAGTCATAGTTAACTTTTTTAAAATAACATTAAGTCTATGTTAGGAGGATTTTTAGTATTTTTTGTTGACAGAGGGTAGGGAACGTCTTGTTTTTTGGTTTACACTTAATAGCATTTTTATTCAAATAATACTAAGTGTAATTTCTTAAGTGCAGGTCAAAACATTACTATATATAGTAAATTTTATTAAGTGTAAGTCATTAAGTCATTAAGTCAAGTTTGATTAATTTTTTTTTTACTTTTTATGATTGTAACATAACATGCTATATCTAAGTTAATGCTATTTTAATGAAATAGTGGAGAGTAATTTTTTTTTCAATATTTTGTATTTATAGTTTAAAGCGAAGTAGTAGCATATCTAAATTCAAGCTTTTCTATAAATATTTGTTGAGTGGCTTAGAGGTTTTTTTCGCTTCTAACAATTTTTAGGACTACTGATAAAAGTGGTTGAGTGTAGTATTTTTGTTTTCTTATTATTTAATTATTCACACATGTCCTGAAATGAATCACATGTAAAACTGTATTGAGAAAATGATTCAAACATATAAAATGTTCCGAATACTGCCGAGATTTTGCAATTTTTTCATTTTTTAGTTTATTTTATTTAATTATCAATAGCAATCAGAATACAGTTCAATTCTAAAAGCTATTTGGAAAAGAGCTTATATCAAATAACTTATATCTAAAGAGCTTATATCATTTACTCTCAAATGGTTCTCAATATCGTAATTGGTTCTCTAATATCATCTAATTATTATATATTTAAATTTATTGGGACACGCATTATTAGGAAATTATACAATTTTTAAATATTTAGAAATTGGAGAATGCATTAGAATTGTAGTTGTAAAATATTTTGATAAGAAACTAACTATATTTTATTAAAAATAGCATATTTAAATTAAGTCAGTGTTATCACTTCAAAACAAAATAATAAAAATAAATGAATGAAAGTTTGAGCATAGTTTCAATTTCAACGAATTGATATGAAATTTGTTCAATCAGATAACGATGCGTTTTCAGTATCTTCATAATAGGATTCTGTAATATCATTTTGTATATTATATATATCGTAATTCATTATTCTTAGGACCCTGGAATAGCTAGTTTGTGCGGTATAAAAAATGAAAATATATAAATTTTCGAATCGAATCCAACGCCATTTCCCTCTCATAATACCGAAAGGAAAGCCCCATAAAATAGTAATGTATCACTAAATTCTGAGAGCTTAAATATTTTTATGGCAAAAGCATTTTTATAACACCTCTGCGTCGTCCGTCCTCTCCTGCTGCTGACATGCCTGTCAATAATTCAGTTTGATGCCGAATGTGAAACTTCCATCAGGCAATATTATTTTTGTTTTACGTTCGGTTATTCAATTCGGATATTAATCCTGCGAGCATTTCAAATGCTCCACACCTTGAAATAACACCCGCTCAAACGGCAGGTGTGCTGAAAAAACATTAATTTATATAATAACTCTAATCAAGTGCTCGCGTACCTGGAACAAGATTAAATTTCAATTAATAATGGCTATTGACGGAAATTTATTTGATGCCGAATTGAAATAGGCGAAACAGTGAAGGTCATGATGTAACGGATGATGAATTTATGATTCTGTTATAAAATGCCATGAGTTCATACCTCATATGAAGTGTTAATTGTTCTATCGATGGTTTATCATTTTTACTGCATAATAAATTAAATGTGAGTTTGTTGATGTTAATCAATTTGATCTCTTGTTATGCTTCATTAATGTTCGTTAGTTATGGTTATTCGTCAAAGTATTTATTTAAATTGCGAAAAGACAAATATTTTCCTTCTGATTTTTTACCGATCTATGTATAATGCAATTTCTATTGAACATTGATAATTTTGAATATGTTATCAAAATGTTCTTGAATATTGTTGTTTTGCATCTTCCATGACTCAATATTTTTACTACTTCACTGAAATCCTCAATTCTGGTCATTTTTCTGTAATTAAATTTAAGCTTATTTGTATGCATTTTGAATTGCCAAAAAACAGAGTTTAAAAAACAAGCTTATATAAATATGCATTGTAGTAAAATTTGTAGTACATAAACTATTGAGAAACAACGTTTGCAGAAGCCTAGTAAATAATTTTTAAAATATGATTTACAAAACTACATTTTGGAAAATCTTGTCTTGTTTCATATTATATTAATTTTATTCTAACTAAAAATAGCTTAAGTAAACTTTATGGAGAAATCCTTTGAAAACATTTGATCAAGTATTAAAATGCTGAAAAAACAAGATGCATTTGTATGAGTAAATTCTTTGACTGATTGGAAACTAAATTTGATCTATAATTCTTGACATATAATCTTTCTGACCGAATTTACCAGATCTTCGTTGGTGACCAACGTATTTACTATTAAATTATTCATTAAATTACAGCAGTGATGCACAACGATATATGTGTAATATATTATAATAATCTACCAAAATCAGATCTTTTCTGCGAAAATTGACTTGAAGTTTATAAGTATTGAAAATAGCTCAGATATTATCAGCATGAATGATTTTACCTCCTCGTGTGAGAGATGCTTTATAGGTTCTAAAACTCGAAGTTTTTTATTTCTTCTTGTACATAAACCATTAACAGCATCGTTTTAAAATAATAATGCATATTTAATTGCTTTCTTCCGAGTGTTTTGTATGGGGATCGTAATGACTAGTCGAAGAAAGTTCTGATCCATAACACATGTCGAGTCAAAAGAACCACCGAGGTCGACTAATTGAACGAGCCACACCTTTCCGCATATTGTATATCATTTTGTTCTTGTGTGGGTCGCTTTTTCACACCATCCCTATTTTAAAATATAATTTACCCTCATTTCATTTTAAATTGTAATAGAAGTTAGTATAGGAGCAACAAACTTAAAATGACTTCTGCTAGAAAATTCTTACATTTTTATGGAAAAGTATTATAATAATTATTATTAATATTAGAAATATAGAAACTTTGTCAATTATAATTTTGTTTATAATAAAATAATTAAAATGTTCAATATTAATTCCAAGTTCAAAATAAAAAATCAATCTTTCTATGTAAAAGATGTATAGTATACTATCATTTATTTCAATATTAGCTTCCTCATCGAATCATTTTTTTATATTATATTTGGTATTTTTTAATTAAATTTTATATTTTTATTTTTGTATAAATAATACATATGTTTTTATATATTGCTGCTATACATATTTAATATTTTTATACTTTTGTATTTTGGTTTGAACTGGGAAAATCATTCTTTTCATATACTCTAGGTTTTCGAAAACCTAAAATTCATTTTTTAAAGTACAACAAAATTTCGTCGATATGTTTGTTTATTCAAATATTTCTAAATTTTTGACTTATTTAGTGTATCATTAGTATGTTTTATATTATTATTCAGAATTATATTTTATAAAAAGCTGTTGTTGTAATAGGACACGCATGATTCATCTAAGACTTTGTATAATAATAATCTATTCATTCACTTCATAAAATAAACTTTATTGTATCATTATCAGAATTTATCAGAATGACATTATAAATAAACTTTTCTTGGTATGAACCAATTCTTTGTTCCGTAAACATTCTTAGAAAAGCATTCAAACTGTTTTCGTCTATTTACATTACTGAACTTGAATAAGAGAAGTGGTACATTTATTTATGTTAAGTATAGTTTATATTTACGCAAAAGCAGTATTAATTACTACTATGATTAATACACGATCGGCCGACCCGTTTCTTTGTAATTTAGAAAACAGTGTTAAACTTTTTGTTCACATTTAAGCTCATACTACCGAATCGATTTTAAAAA
>NW_020537324.1:20503310-20520010 GCF_003426905.1 Ctenocephalides felis | reverse complement strand
AAATTTTATAATTACGTACAAAAACACAGACACTTCACGAATTCTATCCGATTTTAAAATTTTAAATCGCTCTTGGATTATTTAAAATTTATATTGCAACATGGAATCGATGTTTCCATTCACGTTTTAATTACCACTCACCATTAAAACGTTATGAAATAACAATAAAATTACATTTCACGCTTGTTAAACAAATATAAAATCACAAACAGCATTCTACTTATGACTGCTTTATATCAATTTCTAATTTTGTCACTTCATTAATATCAAATGTATCAGTTTCACCATTGACATATAACCAGAATTAGTCAATAATTGTCGTGTTAGAATGATTTATATTAATCAGCTCCTGCTGGTGTTGTGTTTAACACTAGAACCTTTCCATGGTAGCAACATACTCGTATATCGCGTGTGGTCCTACGTATAATTTAGACGTATTAAGAGCTCCGGTTGCGGTATAAATGTCATCATGTTTTTTACTAAAACGTCATTACGCCCTGGGACGCTTCGGTATAAAAAGCTAAGCTATATGTTACTCGGTGGAGAGCGACTGCTTTTTGTATAATATATTTTTTCTACTTATTCCTTACATTATCTGCCTTAGCTCTTTCTATTTCTACTACGTGTACCAAATGAAAGCTTTCATGCTCTGCGCCTCTGATTATTATAATATATCCGGAGTCCAGTTATTAAAATTTCAGGGGCGCACGGAGTCGCTTAAAGGAGTTATTTTTAGTCTAGGAAATGCTCAATATTTACTTTTTTTTTTATTATTATATAAAAATTTTACACCTGTCCTGAAATTGACAGCCCACACACTACAGGAAAAACAACTTTGAAATATATTTTTTTAGTATTAAAAAATTATAATTAATTACATTTAGATTTAGAAAATCACACTAATTCACTCTTTACATCAGAATCAAGAAAACGAAAAAAAATTATGGCCTATTAACTTGATCTAGTAAAATTGCATCAAATAGTGCGCATACTAACTGGGGTAACTACTAATTATAATTATATTTTTTTTAATGTCAATTAAAATAGCTTATAGAATATAACTGAAGTTCTGATTGTTATTAAAAAAGAAATATAGAAAATGAAAAAATACCATGAATACATTTTTCAGGTTTTATTGTGTAATACAATACATAAAAAGTACAAAAAGTGATAAAATTTAATTTTTTGGATCTTCTTATTTACTGCATTAAAATCTAAAAAATACATTTACAAATTACAAATTTTGTATACTAAAAAATTAAAATATTGAAGCATACATTTTTTTAAATATTATAAAGTCAGAGAATATACCGGAATCATGGATGCATAGTCATAGTTAACTTTTTAAAATAACATTAAGTCTATGTTAGGAGGATTTTTAGTATTTTTTTGTTGACAGAGGGTAGGGAACGTCTTGTTTTTTGGTTTACACTTAATAGCATTTTTATTCAAATAATACTAAGTGTAATTTCTTAAGTGCAGGTCAAAACATTACTATATATAGTAAATTTATTAAGTGTAAGTCATTAAGTCATTAAGTCAAGTTTGATTAATTTTTTTTTACTTTTTATGATTGTAACATAACATGCTATATCTAAGTTAATGCTATTTTAATGAAATAGTGGAGAGTAATTTTTTTTCAATATTTTGTATTTATAGTTTTAAAGCGAAGTAGTAGCATATCTAAATTCAAGCTTTTCTATAATATTTGTTGAGTGGCTTAGAGGTTTTTTTCGCTTCTAACAATTTTTAGGACTACTGATAAAAGTGGTTGAGTGTAGTATTTTTGTTTTCTTATTATTTAATTATTCACACATGTCCTGAAATGAATCACATGTAAAACTGTATTGAGAAAATGATTCAAACATATAAAATGTTCCGAATACTGCCGAGATTTTGCAATTTTTTCATTTTTTAGTTTATTTTATTTAATTATCAATAGCAATCAGAATACAGTTCAATTCTAAAAGCTATTGGAAAAGAGCTTATATCAAATAACTTATATCTAAAGAGCTTATATCATTTACTCTCAAATGGTTCTCAATATCGTAATTGGTTCTCTAATATCATCTAATTATTATATATTTAAATTTATTGGGACACGCATTATTAGGAAATTATACAATTTTTAAATATTTAGAAATTGGAGAATGCATTAGAATTGTAGTGTAAAATATTTTGATAAGAAACTAACTATATTTTATTAAAATAGCATATTAAATTAAGTCAGTGTTATCACTTCAAAACAAATAATAAAAATAAATGAATGAAAGTTTGAGCATAGTTTCAATTTCAACGAATTGATATGAAATTTGTTCAATCAGATAACGATGCGTTTTCAGTATCTTCATAATAGGATTCTGTAATATCATTTTGTATATTATATATATCGTAATTCATTATTCTTAGGACCCTGGAATAGCTAGTTTGTATGGTATGAAAAACGAAAATATATAAATTTTCGAATCGAATCCAACGCCATTTCCCTCTCATATTACCGAAGGAAAGCCCCATAAAATAGTAATGTATCACTAAATTCTGAGAGCTTAAATATTTTTATGGCAAAAGCATTTTTATAACACCTCTGCGTCGTCCGTCCTCTCCTGCTGCTGACATGCCTGTCAATAATTCAGTTTGATGCCGAATGTGAAACTTCCATCAGGCAATATTATTTTTGTTTTACGTTCGGTTATTCAATTCGGATATTAATCCTGCGAGCATTTCAAATGCTCCACACCTTGAAATAACACCCGCTCAAACGGCAGGTGTGCTGAAAAAACATTAATTTATATTATAACTATAATCAAGTGCTCGCGTACCTGGAACAAGATTAAATTTCAATTAATAATGGCTATTGACGGAAATTTATTTGATGCCGAATTGAAATAGGCGAAACAGTGAAGGTCATGATGGTAACGGATGATGAATTTATGATTCTGTTATAAAATGCCATGAGTTCATACCTCAAATGAAGTGTTAATTGTTCTATTGATGATTTATCATTTTTACTGCATAATAAATTAAATGTGAGTTTGTTGATGTTAATAAATTTGATCTTTTGCTATGCTTCGATAATGTGAGTTAGTTATGGTTATTCGTCAAAGTATCTATTTAAAATGCGAAAAGACAAATAATTATTTCGATTTTTTTAGAAGATTTATGTAGTCGAATGCAATCTGCATTGAGCGTTGATAGTTTCAAATATAATAATAAAATTTTCTTAAATATTGTTGTTTCACATCTTTCATGTCTCATTCTCAATATCTTCACAACCTTACTGAAATGCTTACTTCTGATTAACTTTTTTACTTTTTTGCATATCTTTATGTTTCAAAAACTACAAAAGATTTCGGCATACCTTTGAAATAATGGATTTATGTGTGTGCATGTGTATGGGTGTGTGTGTACGGATACAATTTTTCGTAGACTATTTCGAGAACACGGAATAACCGATTCGAATGATTCAAAAGTGTTCGATTTCTATTGTTGGGGAGACGTGTCGATTAGTTTTTGTGTCAAAAGTGGCAATTTCAGAACACAACATCCAATTTGAATCAATTACTTGAATAAGCATTTTACTCTTTACTTGTATTGATTTTGATATATTGCATTTGCACGATGCTATGCACTAATTGTATTATTAAATTTAAGCTTTTTGCATGCATTTCTGATTGCTAAACAAAACTAAGCTCGTTTACTCATGTATATGTGTGTAAAGTTTTCTTCTTTGTATTTATTATGTATTTCTCAAAATTTTCTAAATAACTCATGCAAATAGTATTATTTTGATTACTGTAAAATGAATATTTAAAAAAAAAGATAATATATTAATACGTTCACAATTTTATAACAGGTTATACAATAGATTTTTTTTAAATTTTTATCAAACTACAACTGCCTGAAAAGACATTCAGTAATTGTTGTGACTAAGATAATAAAATTTTAAAATACTACAACAGAAATATTAATATATTAATATATCCATTATGCAATCAACTCTCTCTGTTACAAAAATTATGAAAAGCCACATTATAATAATCGACAAAAATCAGCTATTTCTGCCAAAATTGACTAGAAGTTTGAGTATTGAAAATAGCTCAGATATTATCAGCATGAATGATTTTACCTCCTCGTGTGAGAGATGCTTTATAGGTTCTAAAACTCGAAGTTTTTTATTTCTTCTTGTACATAAACCATTAACAGCATCGTTTTAAAATAATAATGCATATTTAATTGCTTTCTTCCGAGTGTTTTGTATGGGGATCGTAATGACTAGTCGAAGAAAGTTCTGATCCATAACACATGTCGAGTCAAAAGAACCACCGAGGTCGACTAATTGAACGAGCCACACCTTTCCGCATATTGTATATCATTTTGTTCTTGTGTGGGTCGCTTTTTCACACCATCCCTATTTTAAAATATAATTTACCCTCATTTCATTTTAAATTGTAATAGAAGTTAGTATAGGAGCAACAAACTTAAAATGACTTCTGCTAGAAAATTCTTACATTTTTATGGAAAAGTATTATAATAATTATTATTAATATTAGAAATATAGAAACTTTGTCAATTATAATTTTGTTTATAATAAAATAATTAAAATGTTCAATATTAATTCCAAGTTCAAAATAAAAAATCAATCTTTCTATGTAAAAGATGTATAGTATACTATCATTTATTTCAATATTAGCTTCCTCATCGAATCATTTTTTTATATTATATTTGGTATTTTTAATTAAATTTATATTTTTATTTTTGTATAAATAATACATATGTTTTTATATATTGCTGCTATACATATTTAATATTTTTATACTTTTGTATTTTGGTTTGAACTGGGAAAATCATTCTTTTCATATACTCTAGGTTTTCGAAAACCTAAAATTCATTTTTCAAAGTACAACAAAATTTCGTCGATATGTTTGTTTATTCAAATATTTCTAAATTTTTGACTTATTTAGTGTATCATTAGTATGTTTTATATTATTATTCAGAATTATATTTTATAAAAAGCTGTTGTTGTAATAGGACACGCATGATTCATCTAAGACTTTGTATAATAATAATCTATTCATTCACTTCATAAAATAAACTTTATTGTATCATTATCAGAATTTATCAGAATGATATTATAAATAAACTTTTCTTGGTATGAACCAATTCTTTGTTCCGTAAACATTCTTAGAAAAGCATTCAAACTGTTTTCGTCTATTTACATTACTGAACTTGAATAAGAGAAGTGGTACATTTATTTATGTTAAGTATAGTTTATATTTACGCAAAAGCAGTATTAATTACTACTATGATTAATACACGATCGGCCGACCCGTTTCTTTGTAATTTAGAAAACAGTGTTAAACTTTTTGTTCACATTTAAGCTCATACTACCGAATCGATTTTAAAAAATCAAAAACTGTTTGAATGATATTAGTTGGGAATGATACTGATTAGTTTTAGGTGAAAATCTACTTAGCCGTTTTCTTGTAATTAACTGTTAAAAAAAAAATTAAGCCGATTTTTATCGAACTTTTTTTGGCGATATATATTATCATGGTCTTATAGACCTTACTGTACTATACTAAGGCCTTACGACAAGTAGTTTAATTTTAAAATTCATCAAGAATAGTTTTTTTTGACGTTTGTTAAAATTAAAATTAGACGATTTACTTGGTATAACGATAGAGTACTTGGTCTTAATGAACATACTAAACCATTAAAGTCCTACGGAAACTGGTTCAATTATAAAAATTATCGATTTTTGAAAATTAGCTTATGTGTAATAAATCCACTCGGAATACTTTAAATCACTCATAAATTAATTTATATTTTATTGATTAAGTCGATTATTTACACATATCGGGAAGTTCATGTAACTTGCCTCAAGGCAAAATACTTAACAAGTTTACAATTATATTTATCTAGATAAAAAATTATTCCTGATAAATGATGTGTTAGTCATTGTATTTCTTGTGGTATATGAATTAAATTGTTGAAAGAGCTTCAGATCTCTATTCTCCAAGAAATATTACGAATTCACATATCGTGGGCGCGAAACATCGTATACTGAAAGGGTTGTTATAACATTCAAAACTATTACAGTAAATCACGAATAAAGTTATCTGGAGACACAAGAAGCATTTATCATTTACTAATATGGAGAGTATGTAAACCGCACACAGTCTCCTTGAACTGAAATATTATAAACGTACGAACATTACAGAGCCAGTTCCTGTAACATTTCACGTCCTGAATATACAAAAGCTCTTGAAGTGAGCCATTCGCATCGAGTTTTCAATTGTGCTTTCAAACTATTCCGTATTGCATTGTAATTCGCAATTAATTGAGCATTTGTGCAATTTCAGTAATAACTCTAGAGTATAAGTTGTTTGACTTTATGATCAGGTGTTAAGTAACGTTGTTTATACGACAGTTATTAGAAATTAAGTACTGAAAGTTTCAAATTAAAAAGAATTTTTTTTTATCAATTGAGCGAGCGCCTTTCATAACTTAAATTATAGGTAAATTATAAATTATAATTACTGTGTCAGATAAACTTTAATTGATGATAATTTAATGCGTATCTTTTTTATTATATCATTTTATAAAAAATAATTATAATATAAAAATTTGCTTTTTAGTGATGAAAACATAATTTATTTAAGAATTAATTATAGAAGCATAAACATTTTTTGGGATAGAAAGTATTGTATGTACTACTAATAATGATTATCAATATCGTGATTAATTGGGAATAATTTTCAAGAAAATTCCCAATAAAAGAGCATTTTTTTAAATTATAAGTTTATATATATATATGTATAAGGGCCGCACCGGTACTCATAATAATTTAAAACACACAATTTTAATACTTCTCATTTTGTATAAAACATAAAAAAAAATTTATTCAAGACGTTTTGCAGAGTCGTTTTTCTTCTTGATTAGATTCACTAGATTCTTCTAGTGAATTTCATATAGATCTTCTTCATTTTTTTTAGATTAATTGAAATTTGGAAATCTTCTTTATCTCTTCAGTTTCTACATTAAGTTTTTCAAATTATAGTTCAATTATAAATTATAACTATAATGTATTTTTGAAGTTTTTAAATTCATTATAATATCACATAAACACTATTTGATAATTGTAATGCTTGTCATTTAAATGCATCATTTTATGACTTTATTCGATCAAACTACTAAATTTCTATCAATGCTAAGGGATAATTTTATTTATTGTAATAATTTGTGTTTTACTAATGCAAACCTAACTTATTTAAGGATTTATTAATTATAAAAAAATATTTTTTCGCATAGAAAATTTTACATTGATATATTTAATATACAATATTGAATATAGCAAAATATCATTGGATGGGGTTGCTTTTTACCTATACTATATATTATATAATATACAATATACCAGAATATATACTATAAAAAATTTATATCTATATTACAGTTAAGAAAATGATTTTTTGCATAATGTACGACGGTTTAGAATAATAGTTTATCATATTTTAAGGATCTCTAGGCTATCATGGATGAGTGCTTAAATATTTCAATTTATTTATTGAAACCGACATATTTTGGCATATTCGTAAAATCGTGATATCAATAAACTTAAAACCCATAATTTTTTTTTATTAATTAACAGCAGTCGGAGTTAATTAACGAGTTGTATGAGTTGTTATTCTGGTTTCTTAGAATTATGTAATTTTAAAGTTGACAATCCAAACGGTTTTCCTATCTATCTATAAATTTTTATTGAGGCAACAATGTCATTTAGAAGCTATTTTTCATTAAGAATTTATTGCTATCTCAGTTTTTAAGTGAAAACTGATGTCACTGCTGCTTGAAGTATGATTTCAATTTCTTATTTCTAACTAATAAGTATCAAATTAAAATCGCTATATAATTTATATATAAGATATAAATATCCGCTAGTACAATATATAAATGTTCAATTTCAATTATTATTTAATAATTTCATAAGACGATATGTACTGAAGAATAAATGCATTTCCTTTGATCAAAATCATTATACTGATTATCGTTTCAATCTCTTGAAGTAGAGTTTATGAAAGTTTTAATGATCGAAATATCGCAAGAAACAGTAGTAGCAATTTCTGTAACGTCGATAATATGAAACGTTTTCTTCAATTAGGTGTCACGTTTAAAACTAAAGTAAGTTTGTTCTGAACTAATATTTTTGTATTATTGCCGAGGCAAAGTTTTCATAACTTGAATGTTTGCCGAGTTTTGCTGCATTTCCTTTGATCAAAATCATTATACTGATTATCGTTTCAATCTCTTGAAGTAGAGTTTATGAAAGTTTTAATGATCGAAATATCGCAAGAAACAGTAGTAGCAATTTCTGTAACGTCGATAATATGAAACGTTTTCTTCAATTAGGTGTCACGTTTAAAACTAAAGTAAGTTTGTTCTGAACTAATATTTTTGTATTATTGCCGAGGCAAAGTTTTCATAACTTGAATGTTTGCCGAGCAGCACTTGTAAGATACTCTTGTATATAGCAGAGATGGGGAAATATTGTAAGAAGAACAATTTTGATAGGAAATCTAAAAAAGGTAAATTTTTTAGTTTGATATAGTATATCTTGCGTGCTCATTTTGTTATATATTTGCGAATGTATTTAATTTATTCCAGTTTAGATTTAATCCATAGTCATTACACAGTTCTCATGGGTTTCTCATTGTCTCATTATTAGAGCTTTAGCTTTTAAATAGGTTTCAAGTTTGATATCCACCTCAATAACTGATATAAAGTAGTAGTGATATCAGTTTTTATTTTATTTTTAAATTATTGACGGAAATTTGTTTCTAGTAAAATTAGCCCTCTGCAGATATTGCTTGATCAAATTATAAAGCATCAGTATTAGGGATACTTTGATAATATAATGTATTAAATAGAGTTAGGCCAACCATTGGGTTACCTTTTAGAAAGGTTTATCAGAAACTTTGATAATAAAATATATTGAATAGTTAGCCAACCATTGGGTTAGCTTCTAAAAAGATTCATTATAATAGCTCATAGAGCTTTTATTTTCTAATTGCACTCCAAAGTGCTCATGTCAGTAAAATTTTAAATATTGGTCATATAAAAGAATGCAATCCAAATGCGATATTAAAATATATGAAACATATGAAACATTAATTTACATGTAATTTATTTTTAATTTTAGTATATATTTTTGTTATTATTTATTATATTTAATTTATTTGTTGAATGTCTATTTATTGCATCATATAAGTTCTGGTTTGTGGTTTGTTCGCAATTTACTTCGATTATTTTATACACTATTCATATACGTGCATTTTCTGTTCTATTTAGGTTTCCAACCCCTGACATATTACATCAGCCGTTTAAGAAAAAGCGAATGACATTTTATTTAATTAAATTCGTACATAAGCCAGCTTGTACATGGCTCAAGATCTTGATGACAGACTTTTCTTAAGAACACGGTTTTAAAGAACATGCTTCGATCGTGCCAGTAACACGGTTTTGTATGAAGAATAAAGCTTTGTATCCATGATCCCACAGATATTTGAATAATATATGATTCTCACAATTTAAGAATCGGGGTATCAAAAGTTATTGGAACGCCTACGCTGAAATTAAATAATTTTTGTCATGAAAAATTATTTAGGGTTTAGTGATTTTCTAGTTGTTCTGGATTGATATGCTAATTTCTCATATTATTATTATATTAAAAAGAATTGAATTTATGGCAATAATTCTGCTGGTTCATGGAAACAAGCCTCAAAGTGTTCGTTAAGGCTTTTCCACCGCTTGTAAGGAACTCTCGCTTATTATTGTAGCCGTTCCGTTTGAGACAGAGGCCATTTGTGAACCGGTTTTTATTTTTATTGATATTTAAAAGCATGTTAAACTTATAATTATAATTCCATCGTACGTTTATTTGCATATATTAAAATTCACTATTAACACTTCGCATGTTCTTATTTTACAATGCAAGTAACGTCTTGGCCTGACATGCACATTCCGGTACGGACATGACGTTTTGTTGATTAAATAGAAGGGTTGGATAAATAAATATTCAAGAGGTGATTTTTACAGTGAATATATATATGAAACGAAGGGTGAAATCGTAATGTATTGTTGAAAAAAATTTTTTTTAGATTTTTTTTATAGCAATTAGCATATGTGGGTTGACCGGGGTTGATTTTGAAGATTTTAGTATAAAATTTTATATGTAGCTATCAAAATTGAGGTTTAAATTTATCGTATTGACAGGTCATAAATACCATATGCATTATGATTGTCACTTGACGATAATCATTAAATATTATCTCGTCTCCCAAGTATTACCTTGGATACAATATTGTATAAATCCAGATATTTGTATACTTTGTTTCCATTCAGGAAGCATTTAATACCGAACCACTTATGCGTGTCCAATTGAGATGCATCACAGATGATACGGCCGACTTCCTTCTGTTTATCATTAACGCCTTTATTTTCCGATTGATAATCGCGCTTAGTCTCCTGCATTTATTAAAGTAAAGAAAATTGCGATCTATTATGTGTAAAACATGTTGTAATTTAAGTAAAAGGATCATTACATCTAAATTGCTACCTTGGTACAGAAGAACGAGCAATGCCGCATTTCTGCTCGACTTTACTTAAATTTACTGCTCATCTATTGAGACGTGTATATACTTGGCACCGCGATGATGGAAATTGGCAAAACTGATATGACCTGATTTTTTGACGGTTTTTTTGCTGTCGATTGGTGCAAACTAAAATTTTTTTGCTCTTTCCGTTCTCGAGATAAATGGGTGGGGCCAAATTCGGTGCTAACTATATATATAGTCAGCACCGACCCCTTTAAAAATGCAAAAAAAATTAAATTTCTTTTTACTATCGTTATCAGTGATTTTTTTGCTGTCGAATGATGCAATTAATTTTTGGAAAAGTTTTGCCCATCATAGATTTTCACGCATAGGAAAATTCCCAAATTTGCCAATTTCAAAAAATTGACAATTTTGAAAATGCCCAATTTTTTTGCTCGCTTACTTAAATATAAACAAAAAAAATTTTTCAAAAAATTTATTTTTTCATCCCTTTTCAGAGGGGTTGCCAATTTTTTGGGGTGTCCACAGGTCACTTTTTCAAAAATTTAAAAATTGTTTCGGAATCTGTGATTTTTTTGCTCTGCGATACAAAAAAGAAAAATTAAAAAAATAAGTTTTAATTTTGATTTTTTTCGTAGTATGAAACGAATTGCAATCCGCTTTAAATATGCTTATTTTTTTTCCAACAAAATCATCAACAATACCTTTACAAAAATATGCGCTCGACAGGAATTAATAGTTTCATACAATCTTTATATAAATTTGTTAAAATGTAACAGGAATTGCGATGCATATATATAGCCGCCTCACTCGCTCAATGGCGTATAGCTTTCTCACTCGCTCATCATCGAGAGACCCAGTGCGTAGAGACTCTCTACGCCGTAGAGTCTCTCGGCGGCGGGTGGCCAAAGACGCATTATTTATTTACTGAAATTACTGAAAAATTGTTGACTAATTGATTCATTAAGTCTGTTTTGGGGGTGAGTAAATAAATTGAAAAGTATCGTATACTACGTAGTACTTATGGACGTAAACTATTCGTTTTTATGCTACGAAAAAAATCAAAATTAAAATTTATTTTTTTGAATTTTTCTTTTTTGTATCGCAGAGCAAAAAAATCACGATTCCGAAACAATTTTTAAAATTTGAAAAAGTGACCTGTGGACACCCCAAAAAATTGGCAACCCCTCTGAAAAGGGGTGAAAAAAAATTTTTTTGAAAAAAATTTTTTTGTTTTATATTTAAGTAAGCGAGCAAAAAAATTGGGCATTTTCAAAATTGTCAATTTTTTTAAATTGGCAAATTTGGGAATTTTCCTATGCGTGAAAATCTATGATGAGCAAAACTTTTCCAAAAATTAATTGCATCATTCGACAGCAAAAAAATCACTGATAACGAGAGTGAAAAGAAATTTAAATTTTTTTGCATTTTTAAAGGGGTCGGTGCTGACTATATATATAGTTAGCACCGAATTTGGCCCCACCCATTTATCTCGAGAACGGAAAGAGCAAAAAAATTTTAGTTTGCACCAATCGACAGCAAAAAAATCGTCAAAAAATCAGGTCATATCAGTTTTGCCAATTTCCACCATCGCGGTGCCAAGTATATACACGTTCTATTGAGAGCCCATATTTCTCGGAGGAGATGTGGTAAGACTCGCCTGAGTTCTCGTGAATTTTACTTTAATTATATTTATGTGCGTCGCGCTAAACAGTTGCACTTGTACGAAGGAGGTAATACATGGTATTATATCACTCGTGCCGGCAATAAATACTATTAATATACCTAATAATATTAGGCTTATGCAATTGTAGTTTATCCGTTTAACGTGCATCAGACTAGTAAAGCATACGCTGTTCAATAAAACAATAATAAATTGTAAAGTTTAAGGGTATTCTACTGTAGAATTTTGAAAAAATCGAAAATTTTTTTTTCATATTTTCACAGTTTAGTTATTCAAAAATATGTCATTAAAAGGATTTTTCAAAATTACTATTATTTCCTGAGTTATATCCGTTTTAGTGATGTGGCCTCGGTTCGGGTCCGACCAAACTTTGAACGCGTTTTTCTCGGATCTACTTTTTTCGAGCTGGCGGTAAGGATATCTCGAGTTCTAATGAACCAATTTACTTCAAATTTGGAGAGGATCTTCTCTATACATCGTTTTATCGCATGGACCTTTTCCAAAACTATAACTTTTCATTTAGTATTTTTAAAAAATTCGGAATTGTTAAAAAAACATGAAAAAAAAAATTTTTTTTTCAAACTGCCGCCATTCAAACAATTTTTTTTAACTTATTCAAGGTTCATACGATAGCGGCATCTATAATAATTAAGAATCCATTTATTTTTTATGTTTTGGATCACCAGGAGGGTTGGAATCATGCACGCCAGGACACCCTCTTTTTTTTGAGCCCCCACTTTGACTGCTCATAACTTTGTGAATTCTAATTTTTTTTCTTTAATAATTTTTTTATGTAATAATAAAAATATCAATAAACAAATGACAAAAAAATCGATAGCAAAAATATTATTTGTTTCCTTATACAGCGTTTCAAAAACCGGGGCAAAATTCATGCTTCTACAGTAGAATACCCCCTTAATGGGATATTGACCAACTACGTTCCGTCTTATCTTATTACTAACTCTGTGATGCTTTGGAGTTATCTACGACCATTATTAAACCTGACAAGGTTAGAAAAAGTCATACAATACGGACTTTGTAATTTTTTTTTGCTCTTTTTATACATTTTTTTTATTGGCGTCGTTTACTTAGAGCATTGCCATGCCTACTTTTGTACATTTTTGTACTATTTCTATTACCAGATTGAGCTTGGGTGTTTAAGTTTGAAATTTTTAACATGAACCACTAGTCGAGATATATGAAAATAATTCACATAACAACTTCATAATTGCAGTTAAAATTGAACGTGATTATCTGTAAGGTACCAATATAAATTCTTCAATTAGTTATTAAAAATATATCAAATTTATAAAAAAGATCCTGTTAATTATATTGGATCGACTTACCTTGTTTGCATCATGATTTGGCACTTTGAATTCTTTTAATTAAATTTCAAAGACGTTCGACGCACTCAATGGATCACAATCAATAATTAATACTTTATCGATTATTGTATTATTATTCGAGGTATCAGTAATTTGAAAAAAAGTCCAAAACTCCTGAAAAATTAGTACATTTTTGGCCATTTAACTGTGATTGACAAATATACTCGTCATGGAGAAGGGGCAATTTTTTGTGAATTGACGAGTGCTCATCATGTGTATAAATTGTCCATTGTCTGATTAATTGGAGTTTAGGGAAAAAACCTATTCTCTAATTTCAAAAAAATGAGAAAATTTTCCATGATTTCCACATTAACTGGTTAACAAATGCAAAGACAAATACTAAATAGTGAATATTCTAATACTGAGTAAGTAGTATACTGCATTATGAATATAATATAAAAATATCATAACTTATATTCGCAATGACAAATAGAACTTTGCCCTTTCAGTCTCTCTAATATGAACGCGTCTGAAGCACCCTCCACCCTCCAAGGTCCTTCGGGGTTGGTACGCTGGCGGACAATGCGATATTATTATAATTTGTTTGTCTACTTACTGACGTCTGCAACGAAGTGCTGAAATATTCAGCTTATTCATAAAACTGAGTAGTCATTATGTGTAAATCGTAATACTTCGTCTGTCTGAACACTCTACGACTATTAATCGTCGATGATGAGTTTAACAAAAAAATACTCGAAAGATCCCTTATAGAAAAATGTTATTGTAAGATTGTTGAATCCGTACGCAAATATATATGTATCGAGTATATTAATTTTTTAATCATAACTTACTAAGTTTTATTTCAATTCTGTTTAAAGAGTTAAAATAAGATCTTGTGATATTATTCTTATTCCATTCCTGAATGATATTTTTTTGCGAATAATTCAAGAACACGTATTTTTTTAGTTAATATTCAAGTTCGGTATTTCTTTTAAATAAAATTGATAAAATAGATTCGAAAAAATAAAGTAATTTCAGAATCAAGTATATCATGCGCATAATTATGTGCTGTATTTATTAAATTTTTTTAAATTAAACTTTTCGAACTTGTCCGTTATTGATCTTACAAATAATTACCAGTAAATCGAGAAAAAGTATCAAAAAAATATGTGGTAATAAGTTTTAGGTTTGGCTCTTACTTAGTTAAATTTTTAGATAATTTAAATAAAATTTGAAAATTAAAAAAATTTGAAACCAAATATATGGTACGTATAGAATGCTCTGTGAGAAATCGTAAAATATTCCTAAAAGAAACTATTCACCTTTTTCATTTGTTTAATCAGATTTGTTTCAAAATCATACTTATAAAACATTTTTGCAAAATCAACAGATTTCTTACAAATAATAAGAGGAGATCAAATATATTACTGAACTTTTAGATTTTAAAATTAATTGGTAATAGAAATATGAAAAAAATATTAACGCAGATTCAAATATTTAGTGTATGGATAAACGTTCTGTGAGAGAGCTGTTTGATCAAATTCAAATTCATAAAATTATTACCGAGAGTTTCGAATATTTTTATTTAGGTATTAGTCATTTATGAACATTTTTTCTAAACTTCATACATATAAACTTGTTTTCGTATTAGTCTTTTTATTCTGGTTGATTTTTTTGCTGATCTTTCTGATAAGTATGAGATATACTCGATACATTTCAATGACTTGTCATTAATTTTTAAGATTGTCACAAACATTGATTTTATGAACCGTTCATTATCAATCGACTCACCTAAATTGATACTGTTCACACTAACTCACAAAAACTATATATCATGATCCACGACCATAAAACAACAATTTATAGCATTTTTAATTGAATGTTTATTAGAATTTTAATTGGAATGATTTATAATTATTGTATGTTTCTATGAAGAATTTAATTAATTTATTGTCAAGTCACTAATGACATTTGTGATTTAGTGTTATAAAAGTCCAAGTTGTTATAATTTCCTGTACAACTTGTACTAGCGGCATTCGTTTTATAGGAATGTTTATGTCTGAATAAATTCATGAGATTTAAATTAATGGCGAACACCCATGCTCGACATTAATATGCGACGATGAAGAGTTTATATCGCTCGTCATATATTACAGCTCGCAGCATTTCGAAAATAGACGTTGTCTACTCGACAGAGACGAACCGCGAATGTTCGTCAAAGGTTTGCAAATTACAAAGATTCTATCTTTGCACAGCTTAATATCAAAATTGAGATTTTACACGTACGACCGATCATACATAGATACATCGCGCAATGCATAGATTCATACACATGCCTGCATACATGTTTAATATTATGTGTTTTTCTGACCAAAGATGGTATCAATTTTTATTTTTTATTAAGCGTGTATAGAAAACATTGGGGAGGATCACTATGATTATTAAATATTAAGCAGACTGTAAATTATAACGTTTCATCACCATTAGATATGTGAATAAAACCACTTTTAGTTTACGATACATATTGATCTTCACTCTACAACCTTCTTCTCCCCTACTTTTGCTAGTAAATTATAAATTACAGGTATTTATATTCACACAATTATGCATCCTACCTCAAAGGGTCCGGGCTAAATAGAAAAAAACGTGGTCAAATCTTAACCAAACATATAATTCTCATCCTTTTACCACAAACCCATTATAGAATCAGAATATTATAGTAATACATAATTTTTTATCTCAATTTCTGCTAGTGAACTTTTTTGATTGCATTTCGATTGAAGTTCCTTGAGCTTATGAAAAAGCTCAAATTTACATAAAAATATTTTATCAGTGTGTTCAACTATAACACCTCACGTTTTATATTTTTCAATTTATTTTTGTACCATTTCACAATTGAAGGCCTGTCAGAAATTGAATCTTTTTTATAAGCGACGTTCAATGGGGTTTTTACTCGCTGATGCTTCTAATACAGTATAATAACTATATGTAACCAAAATGCATTTTTTGGAAAACTGTTAACAGTTTCTCTTTGTTTGTTACATATACATTTTGCCATTTTAATTGTATTTATTTATA
>NW_020537324.1:20442347-20502310 GCF_003426905.1 Ctenocephalides felis | reverse complement strand
ACTATAAAGTAACATTGTAAGATGCTTTCAATGTTTTTCTTAAAACTAATTTAAAAAAAGTTTGCATTACTCATTTCATTTGAAAAATTATTAAATGTGAATATAGAAGGGTAGGTGGAACAGGTGTGAGAAAAATCTAGTTAATTTAAAAAAAATTCAACTACTTCAACTTGATTTGGACACACCATTTGCTTTAGAACCATGCTTTAGAAACATTTTTGATATAGAAAAGTACGGGTAAATGGTGTTTTATTTTTTAAAATATTCAATGATATTATAATCATTTTCAATCGTTTTTAATAATCTTAATTGCTTTGACCACAAGTAAAGGACTAATTACAAAAAACCATTTTGTCCAAATAGTACAGATAAAATGACATAAATACATATTGATATACAACTTTTTAAGAGAACAAGTTAGAAGTAGTCAGAATTGAAACACGTAAAAGATTTAATTTTTACTCTTTTTTCTTGGCTTCAAATGAACTACCCTGTAATTGTTGCAAAATAGTACTATGTCACTTTGTCCATTGTTTAAGTATGTCCTTTTGTCCGAAATTGAACAAAAATGAATAAATAAACAACTATAGAGTTGTTTTTCCAACATGTGGATTTAATATAAAATGTCCCTTTACGGCTGATAATTGTAAATTCCCCAAATTTACTAAATGCCCTTAATTCGAAAGTTGTAAATATAATAGAAAATAAAAAAAATGAATAAATGAAATTCCATTAAACACCTGATAACTGCAACAAAATTGATACTGCCATAAGTTTATAGATTGTATTAAAATAATTACTAATTAGTAAGTCCCAAAAAAAACATTACAAAAGACCCTCTAAATGAACTTTTAAATGCGCGATGTACGTTTGAACTGAAACAATGACGCTCAACATCTGACAGCATTATGATTATAGCTATCATCATGGTAGGTAGGTAGTAGCTAATTTTTAAATATGGCTCATGCATTATTACTATTTTTTCCATTAATATCATTTTGTTTGAATTTCCTCTATTACAGAATAATACCTAATGCAGAGCAACGTCTCGAAATATACAGAGAAACAGAGATGTAGTACGTTTTACAAAGTAATAGAGAAGGCTCTTGGTCCTCTATGAGTTGATATAACAATGCCCTTATGCGTTGAGAAAATGTAATAGTAAATAGCTAAAATCAAACCAATTTTCGCATACTATTTAATTTAACCCTTTCCACTCGCGAATTCTGGGGAGGGGAGGCGGCATCCGAGTCGAAAGGGTTAATACTATGCATAAAATTATGGTCATAGTTTGATACCAGATTTTTTTGCTTTTATATCCTTTAGTCATTAACTATTAAATGCTCCAATTAATTTCACCATGAGCTAAATGTGTCAATTGTTACTTCACACTTTATGTACATTTGATGGCAATTTTATATCTGTCATTGAATATTCTATACACCATATAATAAATTACATGGATACTAAGAAAAAAATATAATCTAATAATTAATTTTCTCATTATCACATCATATCGAGCACAAGCCAGTTAAGTTCACGAATCTCTGAGAAGAATGTGTCCCTTGTTCAAGAGCCCCACGTGCACACTTGGTGTCAGTCCAATGGATGAGATGTGATTGCCGCTTCACACGTTATTGAATTGCGTCTTAGTTTTTTTCTGTTCACTCTAATAAGATTCATCGATGTTATACATGTTCCCCTTTTGTTCTGGTATCAAGTGATCGCTTCTGTTTCAATAGCATTTGTCATCTCTTACATCTGTTTTGTTCCGTGTAGTGTTTTCTATTTCGTTCTTTATGCCACAGGCTTTGACGTTGATAAACTATTTCAAAGAACTATGGGTTAGGAATAGATAGAATAGATATACGAATAGGGAACAAATTTATATGTTTTACTGACAAAAAATAGTAGTCTCTTTAATAACTCAACATACATTTAACACAATTAATTTTAGACAAGTAATAAAGCATGATTGGACAAATTATTGTTAACAGGCATAAACGTTTATTTCGAACATCATTTGTTATTGGTTTTGCTTTTACTTTAAATTGACCATGATGACTCAAATTGGCATAATTATACATGGGCCTTAAGGCAAATTGTTGTTACTTCCCGTACCATACCGTTCCAAGTATAATCAACCAAGAATTAATATTGATCAATGATTTACTAATTAATAACTCGTCATCTTGTCCGAATATCGGAACATTGAACAATATAATTTTTGGAATAGAATCCGAAGAATGAAAACAAATTTTGTACCTATTTACTAATAAAGTCTCTATAAAATATCTGATAACTTGATGAGTTTATGTCCGATGGTCATTTTTGGCCACCAAATGTCAGTTTTTGGAGTTATTTGTTTCCGCAAGCTTGAAACTGCTGGACCTGCCTTTCAAGAATGTAACCAATTCTTACGTAGAACCCTCAATACAAGTATAACGCTTTTTGAATCATTCTAATCGGATGCTCGGTTATCTCAAAAAGTACCCTTTTTTGCACTTTTTGTCCAGAATCTTCGAAACGGTTCAACATTCCTGAAACTAGCCAACATATCTTCCCACCAATGAGAATCGAATTAATATCATTTAAGTCGGTTGATCCGTGCTCTCGAAATCGTCGACGAAAAGTGGTATCCGCACACATACATAAACACACATACTTTTTTTTCTAAGATATACGTAAAGGTGAACAAAAAATTTCTTCTTCGATTTCTTATCCTACGAAAAGTTAAAAATACAAAAAAAATGTTTTTATTTATAAATTTGTCCATTTTATTTTAAAAGAAGTGAGGAGAGAATAATGTAAATTTTATTTATTTCAACATTTTTAATAGTTGTGAATGAATGTATTTAACATTGAGAAACAAACTAGCAATATGCGATAGACACATGAATAGACAAAGAAATACTCCTCGCTATTTATAACCGTCGGCCTTTAATTATGTTTGCGTATACTAGTAGCTCAAACAAGTTATATAAGTAACCTTTCATATTACCAATTTAATTTCCCTCTTGTCAATTTCTTATTACACGGCCATTTTAACATTAGTTCACTACATCATTATGTAAGTAAACTATTCTTGAACATGGTTAAAGAATTTCCTCTTCCTGGTTAGGAAATTACAGTGGTCATCTCAGACAAATACTTGCGTCGTTGCTTTTTGTTATGGATGCTGTCGCATTTGTCAAATGTCGATGTTTGCATCGTGCGATCCGATTCTCACGAACTTATTATTTGTGGAGGCGATTCTGAGGATGCTTTTCTCTATATCACACGTATATCTTGGTTTCATATGTATTCAAACGGTTCTTATCGTCGAGAATATTAATGTACTGTACAAAATCCTCAACAAACTTATGTTGGCTTCTTACTGTATTATCATGTTTTATCATGATTACAAACGACCAGTGTGGCTTCTTTTGGCGGCATTAGATATTTGATATCTTCTTGTATTTGATTATAGATAAATGATACGAAAGTTTTTGTTTAGCATAACAATGCATTCTTTAAAATTCAATATGCATATACAGATTATTTATTACTATTCACAAATGTAACATTAAATATTGGGAAAAAGCTTTAGGATATTCATCAATGTAAGTATTTAAAGAAATATAAAGAAAAATTGATTTAGAATTTTATCAATTATATAGCATGTTTATTAAGAAGTTAACTGTGATAGACGAATATACTCGTCATGGAGTAGTGGGAGAATTTTATGTATTGATGAGTATATTCGACATGTGTATAAAATAGTGACTATTTGCAATCTAGGGTCCAATTCTTAGATAAAATAAACATGTTATTGCAATGCTATGTTAAGGCTATATTTGTATGAATTTTCGAAGGCCTTTAAACATAAAACTTAACCCAAAAAACGTCAAATAATTTTGTCGTAAATGGATCTTTCTGGTCTCATTGTTAACACATAAGTGCAGTTAAGTTTCGTGTGTAAAACACCTGATCTCACAGCAAATTCATAGCATTTTGGCAGAGTTTACTACTAGTTAACAGCCATAATATTTCTATTTTATAAGTCAAATTAAATAAAAAAAGGAACAAAAATATTCTGAATTGTCAAATTGTTCATAATATTTTGCAGCTATGTCTATATAAAACACGTAGTTGAAGATGGTTTTTACAGGCAAGTTGCATGAGCTTTCCGAAATATGGAAATAATATAATAAGAATTAAGATTTAGCTATTTAAATAAAATTTTATACTGTTCATTTTGAAATTAGGTTTTGCTTTCCAACAAAAACTATTCTTACTTTCTCAGATTTACTTGTTATATTTTATTGGATTTAACTCGTTTTAAGTTATTACGTAGGGAGGGTAATTTTAAATATCACCATGTATCACCAAGGGGGAGGGGAGTCCAAAAATCCTTAAAAACTCGCTCACGTGATTAATGGACGCCCCCAAAGCAACTTATTAGGCGTTTAGTAATATATCACATGTATTTTTTACTTGAATTTAAAAATACCAAAATATTTCTTAAGATATGACGATGTTGGGCGACAAAGGGTTATTTATTTTAAATATAACCAAGCATCACCAATGAAGGGGGGAGGGTCAAAAAAATCTCTTAAAATAGATCACGTGATTAATAGACCTCTCTTAATACGCTCTATTCAAACGAAATAAGACTGCTCGATGTGAGCACCTCAGTTAACTGGCTAAATTCTATTGCTTAGATTATTGTTTTGGTACGTATTATGATTGAGTATATGGATAATATTTTATATTATCCTAGACCTATCCATTATTATTATAGATAGTAAGAATAGATAATAGATTTCTGTAAAAGCTATTTGGTTAAAAAATCAAACATACTGCTAAATGGACAAAATTTAAAAATAAGTAATTTTGTTAACATTGAGTACCGTATAAACGATTTTTGTATTAAATGTAAGCGTACCCTGAAGAAAACTTTATGTACGCAATATTAAATAAGTTTTGAAATCCCTAAAAGTTTAGTTAACGCGATTTCATTAAGAAGAGTAAATATACGAGCATGTCTGCAAGCTGCGATAGTGCGCTATTTCCTAATATTTATAGAGACGTAAAATAATTTTTCCCCGTTTAGGTTCAACGTCCTTAATGTGATAGCGGGGCGCATACGAGGTGTGGTACATTATCCGGCGAGAGCCCCGAAGACTGTCCGGCGCGAACCTTTCCAGATTATGTTATTAAAGGTGGCCTTTATGCCCCTGTTACGTTAATTCATGTTATCGTGTCGACAATATACTTTTAAGTAATATTGTGCGGCGCAAGCATTACGCTTTTGATGTATTATTAGGACAGAATTACGTGAGACGTTCACAGAGTATAAGATCTGCAATTACTTCGATTTTGTTGCATACAAGTCAAATGCCCCACGCCTATTCCATTATGTGATCGGCGGCGTTGTATCTAATTTCACGATAACGAAATGTGCGGCATGTTTCTGTTTCGAATTACAAATTATTATCCTAGATGCTATTTTTAATTTTGGCTAATAACTTGATACCCCATATGGGAAATGTTGATAAGTTGGTTCTATGAGAAGAAAATCTAATGCACTTGTTATTTCTAGATTATATTCTTTACTTGTAATTCGTACTTTCGCAGCAAGCACATCGAAACAAATTGTTGATTGCCCCTACTTCTATCATAAGGATAAGGGCTCATAGATAAGTGACTAGAACGACTGGACTAGAATCAGAAAATTCTATCCTGAATCAATAAAATATAGATAGCAGTATGTTTCCAAGGGAAAATAACCCCGAATCGGCATTACTGGAACAATAAATATAGGCCCTATTACAGGAATTGTAATGATATTTCACCACCCAGAGATAGGACAACTATTTGGGTTGCCAAACAGGCTGATCAAAGTGGAATCGAACCCAGAACCTCTAATTTAGGTCCAGTGGTTTTAGTCACTTATCTACGAGTGATCCCACTCGCTATTAATTTATCATCTTCCACGTTTGAGTTTTGTTTATTGTCGTCGGTCAATTGTCATTGTTCCTTCAGAAATCAAAGGAATTTGTTCTATTAATTAATATTGATATTTAATTTCATCCATACAAAATTGAAAAAAAAAAACTTAAGTAAATGCAAGTGCAATTTGTCTTTTGCTAAAAATTGTAAGTTATAAATATTGTCTTAGACAGTGTCTAGATATATATTGGTCTACTGTCTTAGGCAATGCCAAGATATTGGTCTAGATTCATCTGTTATTTTCAGCAAAAGAAACAACAGTTGTATTTACTTTAAAGATATCTTTCACTTTTTATATGAAGCAAATTTAACATTACTTAACAAGACAATTTTTTTGATTCCTGAAGAGACTACAATAATTGTTTGGTATCTGTAAGTCATCCTTTCAGTTGTTTCAGTCATTTATTATGCAAAATTGCATTAAAGCCTAATTATAGCGAAGAATTCTTTGAATGAAGCCACAATTTCTGAAGATAATACTAATATGAGATAAAATCATCAGTGCAATATCAAAGGCGGCTATTTCTCCCAGTACATTCAAAAAACCCTTTTCTTTGCGTGGTCGCGAATCAAAATAGGAGCATTACCATTGTCCTAATATCTGATGAAAGTTATGTGCATATTCGTCATACACATCCATCAGAGCTTGAATTCTATCTAACGAAGTGCTTTTTATAAACACAATGAAACGTAATACTATATAACATCTTCAGAAGAATTTAAGCTTTCTCGCGAATTACTTTTTGCCGCATTAACTGATTCTATCTTTTCTGTTATTTTATGTGGAAACAAGGATTGTGAGAAGAAGCATTCGCTTTAAAGCTTAATAGAGACATTTGGAGGTAATGTGTTAAAAGGTTTTTGGAATGACATAACGCCGTATTCTCCTACCTGTTCCTCTGAGCCGAGAGAATATGTTTACAAATTGCTGGATTTTCATTGTTGGAGTTCCTGATTTCATTTCTGGTATTTTTAAAGGCAAATGGCTCAGCGTAAAGGTTATAGAATAGAAATGAAGAGATCAAGAACTTGGGCACCAAAGTCGGTCACATTTTAATAGCTTATATTTTATTCAATTGAATTAGATACCAATAGTTGATTGTTGTAGAATAATTATTATTATTTATGATTTATTATTTATTAATATAATATAAACTTTTATTTGTTAAATTTAATTGAGAAAATAAATTTGAGTCTAATTTGTATGATAATTGAACAGATTTTTTCAATTCAACTTCTATTTCAATGGCATTTATGATAATTGTAATGATCAATAATAATTGTATATAATAAAATTAGTCTATTTTAAAAAAAATACTCTTATGGGATTCATTGGAATCGAATTATATTCTTGATATATCAGTCAGTTATTTTCTTAATTTTGTTTAAAAAAAGTAGAAGAATAATGAAACTCCAAAATATGCTTTTTTCTGGCAATTAGAATACAATATCCTTTGAGCTATTTGGTTCAATTTAATAAATACTCATAAGAAATTATTGGGCTAAATTTTAATATATCGATAGTTATCACTCCAATGAGTGATTCACCCATCACTCCAAAGATGTAGTAAAGCTAATTGTGTTGAATATTGTATTTTTTTATCTTCTTTTTCACTTTTCTTGAAATTGGTGTCTCAAGAAGTTGAGCGACTATAGAATTTGCATGATCTAGTTTTAGGAAAGGTTGAACACGGGTTATTAAGCTATCTATAAAATCTGTATTAAAATCTTATTGCTGACGAACTAAAGAGAATCGGTAATCTGTCTCAAGATTTTAGATTTGGCACGCTGCATGAAACAATGTTTGATTTGGTCAAACGGTCAAAGTTGGATGCCATAGGTCCATATAGGTTTTATTATAACTTTGTCAATTAATAGTTCAGTTTCTTTCAGTTTTCAAAATCGAGCCAATTCTCAAACCTAAAATGCAGTTAGCAGCAGGAAACAATAATTATAAATATAGAAAGCGAAAAAAAATCAGCAAAAGTAGCAAAAAGAGACAGTTTTTTCATTCCAATGGACGCAAATTGATATTGAGCTTTATATAATGAAGTAATTATTGACTTTGATCATTTCAGAAATTTAAACTAATTGATCCAGAGCTTTTCCTTCCAATATCCCATAACTATAATTTCGAAGATGGTTTAATGATCAGATCATTATCCGAAACTAGATCAAATCAATCAATGGACTATGACCTTGTGACTCATGTAAGTTTTGTAATAAATTCCAACCGTTTGACTGTCAATTATTAGCCTGACGTCAGAATTGGCATGCACGTGCTTTTATCAACAAGCCATTCCATTGTTCGAATAATGGTCTGCAAACGCGTTGCAGTGTTGTACTGTATTATTATTATGTTTGTAAAATCATTCGATCGAACCGGCCGAACGATCTATAGATAGGTCAAGCGGAGTGTATGATGAATGCTCTGCGCAATGTATGACTCTGGCACATTACACGCCACGAAACGATTTTAATGCCGTCGTTTTAATTCATATTTATTTAGCCATATTGCGGTATGCTGGTATTTCACTGTTTATTTTTAGATTTATATAGTCACATTCTGTATAATATTTTTATAGCGTATTATAGTGTACTTAGATATAAAAACTTCATCTAGAAAGGGCACTACATCATGGCTGAACCCTAGCCGCGCTATGCCCTTCTTAATTCACTTCATTCGCCCTTATATTATGGGACTCCTTCGTCGTCTAGTGATTAAAGCTATGGGGACCTCAAATCACGAGTTCTAGATTCCATAGTAAAATTTAGATCCGAGCATAAAAAGTAGGATCTTATCGCCTAAATAATGAGTTACCGAGGCATATAGGTATGAAACACTGCAGGCGTGCATATTAGCCCGGCATATTTTTCATAACTTCAATTTTTATAATTAAACCACTTCTTATTGGCCAATAATATTTTAAGATGTTCAGTTTGACTATCAACTCTATCACCGGGCGAAGTTTAATCAAAATCCTAGAAGAGTAAAACCTGAGGTTCTCCTTGTTAGGAATATAGATATTTCCAAGTGAAAATAGCTCTCATTCAGTAAAATCATATCAATATTACGGAAATTGTAATAATAAATTCATCACATACGAGACAGGACAACCCAACCGTTTGATTTTATTTACAAAAAGGCTACCTCGTTTAAGAAGCCAGCAAAACAGCTCACAGAACACTAAGTTCTGATTTTCGTTGAAAATGCATATAAATAAATAGTAATATTATAATGTTCGGACGTTCATTTTTGGCACTTTTTGCCCCGTATCTTCGGAACGGCTGGACCTGCGTTTGATCAAAAACTAATCAGCACGTCTTCTTCTCATTAATATGAATCGAATATTTTTGTAATTATTCAAATTGGTTGATCCGTGTTCTCGAAATCGTCGACAAAAATTTGTATCCGCACACACACACACATCTGGTTTTTCTAAGGCATGCTAAAATGTTCAGATGGATTACTATAACTCACCCTACAAAAAAATTTAAAATATTACATAAAATTGTAAGCTGCCTAATTAAATTAAAAATGTACATTTTGTATTTTTCTGTTTAGTACTTCAATGAAACATTTTTATATAATTTTTTGAACAACAATAAGAGCTTAAGAGTCCTATAAGCTGTTGTACTAATTTGTCAATACTAATCGGTTTTACAGATGGCAACACAAACAGTTGTCCTCTCTCTGTGTGATGATTATTATAATTTCTGTAATAGAGCAAATATTTATTTATGCGGGAATTGCCGGATTCACAGAGTTTTTTCACATGCAAATATTTTGCTATCTAAATATCCCAATGAAAGCCCTCGTCACCACTGCTTGACAACAGACTGCTCGAAACGGGATCGAACCCGGGACCTCTGATTCAGATCCAGTCGTTCTAAACACTTACACAATAAAAAAATGTGATTATATTAGATTCATGTTTTAAATTTACAGCAACAAAATCGTCCCGTCCCGTGTGATATAAACAGAGTCTCCTTTCCGATGCCTTCTAATTGATACGGGCTCGCGATTGCCAATGATCGATAACGATGAAAATGTGTTTTCAATTGCTCCGTGTGAATGAATCACATTGGTCAGATATTTAAATGATCCCAATGAAAGTGAATGCGTATTTGATTGTTCTGTATTTATGATAATTTGCATTTCGACGTTGAGCGGCCTCTAAGGCAGCATTGTATTGATTAGATACATGCAGTACGCGCTGACATAATTTACACACTGACTAATATCGAGGGTATGAAATTTATGGCAATTGCGGTCTGATAGCAATATTGTTATTGTCGGTATATATGAATTAATTGCATGTTGCTACAAAGTGCCATGAATTGCAGAATAAGTAGTGTATGCGGTGTCGTAAAATGATATATAATCGAAAATTTATTTAAATTGTTTAACTGACCTATAAATAATAACAATATTTTAGATATACATAGTAAACTATACCTGATACAATTCTAATAATAAAAATTTTAATGTTAACAAATAGATTTTTTGATGTGGCTTGAATGTTATTGAATGTGCAAAAAACCATATAATCATCCCTATATATTCCCCCCAACTAGTTGAAACTTTCTATTCGAGTTAATCTCATTACTCATTCATTTTCTGAATATCTATTCGATTTATCTAATAGTCATACATACAAGCGATATGGTGAACAAATGCCAAAAGTTCGATAGATCACTTTTGCCATCATCCATCAAATAAGTGTGGTTAACGATAGTGGAACAAAACTCTGATAACATTACGAGAGCAGTTTGTAATAATATCACGATTGTTCATAATCGACGATTGAATGAAGTAAAAATATAAATTTATATTACAATAACTATATAATTATACAAAATTCTATAAAGAGACAAATATATAATATCAAATTCATATTTTAAAATTTTTTAGAGATTCAATCTAATTGAAGCTTTTAAAAGCTCAGAAGTAGTTATTATAGAAAATATTAAGAAAATTGTCGATTTTAGTCAAATCATGAAATAAGAGAAAATATTAAAATAAAACTTGCAGAAACTCAAGGTAAATGCATTGGAAAAGAATTCCTAGGTATTTCTGAAGTGGTAAAGTTTCTGTTTCATTGGTGGTGATAAAAATAGGTAATTAGAAAGTCAAAAAAGTGAGTTTGAATGAAGAAGCTATGGGAAACGAGGTAAAGAATGTAGTGGAGGATCTGGTAGTTTTAGCACTTAAAAATATAAATTTATATTACAATAACTATATAATTATACAAAATTCTATATACAAATATATAATATCAAATTCAAACTTAAAAAAAAAATATCCGAGGAATTGGATTTGGTTTTAAATCATCCTTTCTCAAGTAGAATGTTAATGCATAAAATCAATTATTACCAAGTGCAACAAAACTCAATGTTCAACAGCTGCTACACTGCTACATTGATTTAATACAAAATCATACCAAACCCATATTATATTGGCCATTTGTATCATCATTTCTGCCCATGGAATATACAATTTTATTTTGGATAAGATGATGCACAGGTCTTCCGTGAAAAACATCTTTTATGAGTCAGAATGTTAAGTTATATTTTAATCTTTACAACTATGAATTGTATAAAACACGTATTGTATAAAAAACGTTGGTATAATTTATGTATTTGTTGTAAGTTCATATTAAAATTAACGATTTGTCACTAAGTCCTACTTGATTCGAAGATTTATGTATATTACTTATTAATTCATGTTACCATTTGGACTTTAGGTTTCAACTCTAACTATGTGCTGCCCCCACCTCGAGGTAGCAAGCTTCTGGATCTAAAGCTCAATGCCATGAAGTTCGCTGTTTTATGCGTGGCCAATATAAAAGTACAAAAATACGTTCAAACATATTTTACGATTCAAAATTTTTCACCATCTACTATACAAGTCAGCAGAAAAATCAAAAGCAATTTGAAAAACTGAAGAAAAATAATTAGGGCATACATAAACTGCAACTCTATGAAAATCTGCTTGCACCGAGAAAACCAAGAGTGGATGGATTGCACTACACCTAATCTCTTAACTTTGGACGATAGTCGCTATTACAATAATTATAGTCAGTGCCGGCAAGCGGTTATAGGATAATGTCGAGGGCACACAAAGTCCGATAATTATCCCTGGCCCGGAGAGATATGCCGTGGATTAAGCCTTATAACAATCGATGATTATGCAGCGCACGTTCCGGCCAGTCATGGGTTCGTCGCTTTCACAAAACTAGAAGTTTTCACAGAGAACAGTCGGTATGTACATTCCAGATTAGTGGGTCATGATAATCATCGGGGGAGCTTTATAATCAAGCTTGTTTGCACGTAATAGTCGTATTTCAGGAAAAAGATAATAGAAGTTCAGCTGTAACAATTTGCGCATTAATTGTATCATTACTATTGTGAATACATAAAATTAAGAATAGTACTTCCACGCATTGTGATTGCTAGAGTACTCTTTCTAACTACAGTGTTCCTGAAATCGTCGACGAAAATTTGCATCCGAACACACATACAGACACGCACACACACATACATCCATTTTTTCTAAGGTATGCCAAAATATTCAGAAACCTCTGAAACGTAAAGATATATAAATATTTTCATTTTCGATTTTTTTGCGATTACTATAACTTACCCTACGGGAAGTTAATTAATATTCCACACCGAATGCGACACTGCAATTTTTTTTTTTAAAGTAGAGTTGATTCAAGATATTACAATGTGTCCCAGAACTCAACGTCAAGCCGAAACGGGGGCGACAGTATAGATCGTTAGTGTCATGAAAAAAAAATTGAAGAAATCTTTATGTCGTGTAGTTTAAAAATTATGAGCTTTGAAGTACAGCGCAAAGCTTTGGGCAATATGTAATCATTTTTCGGGCATTTTGGTTAATTTTTATTATGTTTCTTTATTTAAACTTTTGGATTGAAACTTTATGTAAGACTACAGTTGAGAACGATGTTCGATTTTTTTTATTATGAAACTAATAAGTATTTCACAAGTTAACAATCTTTTAGTACATATTTTTAAAAGCTTGCCTTCCATTTTTCTGTAATTATGTTATTTATTATTGGTATTTTTTATTCATTTAGTTATCATATATTTTGACCGTGGTTTTAATGAACAAAATCAATAAAAAATGATCACAGTTTGATAAAAGCTCTAGACTTTACTTAAAAGTTCATAATTATTTGAGAAAATGCATGGATTTTTTTTTATAATTTTTTTCACTGCGTTTCGGCTTGACACAGAGTTCTGGGAAACCCTGTATTATACATACATTATTATTATATTAGTATGAATTTATTAAAAAGAATGTGTCTTTGGAACAAAAATGATATATGTAGAAGAAAAACCATTTCGAAGTAATTACATATTGCGCAACCAAGAAATTATTCTATCAAAATTATTGCAAAACATCAATAGCTTTCGATATTATTATCAAAAAGCGACAGTCACAAACATTTAATTATTATATAAAAGATGTAATAACAAAAACTGCACATGAATATAAAAACAAAATCATCAAAAATCTAAATTTACTAGCAAACTCCTTAATAACAGAAAACTATTGTCGTCGACTGAAGAGAAAATCGCCACATGATTGAAGCCATCCATTTTCCTGATAAAGATTGAAATACCTTAGTTATTATTTATAAGAAATTATTTATAAGTAAATAGTTTAGATTATATCATTATCATTAAAATATTTTTAATATTATAACGAATGGAAAAACAACTATTGAGTTATTTTCAACATGTCAATATAGTATGCAATATCCCTTCACGGCGGACAATTGTAAATACCCCAAATTTACCAAATATCCTTAACTAGCCAGTTGTAAATAAAATAGAGATTAACTAGTGGGGCGCATGGCATTGTGCCTTAAGGCAAATTGCTGGAACTTCCCGTACCAAAAATTATTATTTTTGAAAAAATTTTACTTCGAAAAAATTAGATTTTTGAGAAACAATAAATTCGATAAATAATTAGTTTTTTTAAAAAAAATAATTTAAAAAAAAAATGTTTTCTTATTTTGACATATTTAAGTAATTTTGAACTTTTTTTTCAAAGCAATCGTACTGCTTTATGCCAAAATATTCAGAAACCTCTGAAACGTAAAGATATATATATATATATAAATTTTCATTTTCGATTTTTTTGCGATTTCTATAACTTACCCTACGGAAAGTTAAAAAAAATAATTAATATAAGAATAATCAGTCCAAGATCAACCATAGTTCAACACTTTTTACTCTGTGTAGAGCTGGTAACATAAATAATAAAAAACGGCAATGACATAAAAAGGCAAATCAACAATATTTAAAGATGTTGTTGAAGTAATAACACAAGATAAGTACTAAGAAATCTTTCTTCGGCTTCACTATAAGGTCCCATAAGGGCGCTCGTAGCGTTTCTGTGTTACGGCGGACAACTAGGAAGTAAATTTACTGACTGGCAGCTATTGAGAACAGATGAGGATAATGGCTGTATTAACCGAGAATAACTCGATGTTTTGCACCATAAGCAATTTCCATTCCAAACACCTATTTGGATTAAACGTATACAACTTAATACATAGAAATAAAACCCATTTTATAGTATAAATAATACGAACTGGTAGAAAACATTTCACATTATCAAGAAGCAAGTATTGTTAGTTTTTATGAATAAAAAAGTAGTAACATCCGATGTTGACATCATTAATGATAAGGCAACTAACCTAGTAATAGAAGTGTTTTTCAAAATTAAAGTTCAAAAATAAATTCCTATATTATCTTACAATTGTAACATCGCGATTTAGCTGCAAGCGACTGAAAACCGTGATTCCTTAATAACAAGATCATCAAAACTTTGAACTCCTGGTGCATTCTTGGACGTTTTACGACTGGATCGCTGATAGTGATTAAACTGCATTCTATTGATGGGCATTATTACTATTGACTCCGATGCTTCCGATGTCCCGTTAGCCGCTGATTGGATACTCGGTTTCGGATAACTGATTGTAATCGGTCCCATGTTTATGACAATTTCGCCGAGGTAATTAAATGACATCTGCCCGCACCCGCACGATGCGAGAAGACGTGCCAATATATTAGATGTGCACATCAAGCGGAATAATGGAAGAGTCGGCGGTCGTTTTGAAGAGAAATTGCGGTAGATTCTATTTATTTCTTATGAAAAGATTATTAAACGTGCCAAGGGTACTGGATACCTTTAATGAAAATTGCCATTGTGCTGTTGCATAACCCACATGTATAGAGTTATATATTTATTAGATGGTAGAGTCTTGGATTTGTAAATATTTTGTAGAGCTTCGAACAAAGAATCCAAGAAGGAATAAAAAACAAAATTTTTTTAAAAAAAAACATTTCTTTATTTATTAACTGTCTTATTTACTGTCAAGAAAAGCTTTTCTTAAACATATTGTTTGCTTAAATCTTATCAAGATCATATTTCTTGGCAGATGTCCTGAAGATGGAATGTACCTAGCTCCGAAATGTGTAAATAAAGAAATGGTTTTTTAAAAAACTTTTGTTTTACATTACTTTTTGGATTCTTTGGTCGAAGTTCTACAAAAATATATATATATATATTTATGCACATACATGAGAAGTTGGTAACCAGAGGACCATCCTAAATATACCAAAACATCTTTGAACCGTGTCGAAAAATTTGCTATTATTTAAAATGTTATGTTATCCCTCAATATATTATCATTTATCTCTATAATATTTTACTTGAGATTTTCAATATGTAAATGAAATAGAAGTCTTATAGTCCATTTTGACTTTAAATAGAATAAACTTCAGAGCCAGATCAGATTTTTAGCTCCCACATAACGACAGATTTAAATAATTTTTTTATTCCAGCCTGGCAACATTATTTAGTAGAAAATTCATCATATACTTATCATATCTCAGGTTTCTCTGACTTATGCTTTGGTCCACTCTGATTACCACCTCCTTATATAAGTTGAATTAATGGTTGAAGTTAATGTTCAAATATGTTCATAAAGAGTTCAGAAGCAATACAAAAGTAAATCATCTTTAAAAAAAATCTATACATTTCTATATATATTATTATGACATTATCGATACAATATTTCATAGAGATGCAACCGTTTATAGAGTATGCAATTATAGAGTATATATTGAAGAGATATTATTTACTGGTTCTTTTCTTGATATGTAAAAACACTTTTTAAGATTTATCGATTTTATTCTAAATTATATCTTACATGTTTAAGTTTTGATATTTTAGCACTTGTTGGCGGTGCTCCATAATAACCAGTCTTACCTGATTCGTCCCTTATTGCACGAATAAGGGTCGATTTATAAAAGTTTTATGTAAATGCTGGATTTGGTACCAACTTACAACTTGAAATTACAAACTTATCTTTGTATATGTGATAACATAAAATATTATAATAAATACATAATTGTTCTTAAAAATATATTATGTGAATATGAATTTTATAGTAATATAGAATGAAATATATAGAAAAATAAATGATATACCATTTATATTTTTATTCTATATTTGAGTAATGCCAAACACTAACAAAATTTTACTTAAACCTGCAGACAATTTCACATGTAATCCTTAGTTTTAAAAATCATATAAAACAAATTGAGACTGACTATAGTAAAATATATTCCTAATATCTAGCTTGCCTACTAATATGTACTATTAACGCGTTAATTATCTATCTTAATGAGAAAAGCGGCAATGTGAGATTAAGCAGAAGTATAAAAGTATTAGCAATGATTGATATTAAAACGGTTCTCAATGTTTAATACATTATATTCGAACATTAGATATATTTTTGCTATAGTTGAGCAGTGACTGCGAAAGTCGTCATAAAATAATGTCCCAGGATCGCATTAATTCACAATAAAGTTGGATCCAAAACTATATCTTTTATGTGTCGGTATACAATCTTTGAGTTATATAAAATATCCCGAACAACATAAATCTCCAATCCACTGAGAATTTAAGAGTCGGCGTGACGAGAATTGAAAATGCGAGGAATGCTTGTATTCCGAAGGACTTATTTACTATTTGCGTTGATGGGCCAAATATCTTTATATCTGTGGAATACGCACGTTATAGCTCATGAATTTTTCATTCATTTCTCGTTTTCGAGACGCGTAACGTGCCGTTTTATGCTCAAAAAGTGTCCCATTTGGAATCAATATATGTTGAAATATTTCTCATTCGTCTCGGTATGAAATGTAGCGAAATATGAGGAATGAAACTATTGGATGACAAAAAGTAATAAAAAACACGAAACTGTATTTTCTAGAATATTATTATATACTAGAAACCCGTATTAAAAAAGAATATAATGTAAAAATTTACCAGAAAGGTAAAATATAGAGTTGCCGTACATTTGCTTTCAGTGAGAGGACTGCAGTTTTTAGGCCAAAACCGGGATGATAACTTGCTGTTATGCTAATGGAGGACAGACTTTATGCTAAATGACCTAAATGTGAATTAAAATAGCAAATCCTATATTTATGAATATTGCAAGAATAAGCTTTTTTTAATTTTCCAAATCATAGTTACTAACTTTTTCATTCGGTTATATATTATATTGTATATTATTCTATTTTAAGATCTAACTGTTTTTTCACCTTTAATCCTTATATAAAATTGTGTTCAATTCTCTTCGTTTCCGATGCAATTTTATTATCAAATAACTGCAAAAATTCAGTTTAAACCTGTACATTTCAATTCAACTAATTCAATTCAAAGAAACAAGAATCAAGATCAAGTACAAATAATGCTTTTAAGAAAACCCGGGACACAAGGTAGAAATCCGGGACTGTTTTTTTTTTAACTTTTTTTTAAATAATCATAACAAATAATGCTCATGCATATCAATGAAATAAGTTATATACTGAATACTATACTATACAAATTATTATATAGATTTATTAAATCATGAAAAAATCATGGAAAATTAGCAAGGAATCATGGAAACCATGCTAAAATTAATTTCATTGATTATGAGTGTGCATTATTGCAGTCTGCTGTCAAGCAGCAGTGACATCGATTTTCACTTGAAGATATAGATAACAAATTTCCATGTGAAAATAGCCGTTTATCGACATTGCTGATTCAATAGAAAATTCATCAGTATTATAGAAATTGTAATAACAAAATTTATTACATAGGGATAGTACAATTGTCTTGGTTGCCTTCTATAAAAAGGGTCAAGTGTGAGTTAGCTAAGCAACTCATATAAATTTTAAATTCTAATTTCTGTTATAAATAATTAAAATGAAAGCATAAGATAAATTTAAAAGATAATAAAGTTATAATATTTTTATCTAGTTCTAGTTTTTATCTAATTTCATTAAAGAATACAGATTTACAATTAGCATACCATATACTACTTTATTAACTTTCCGTAGGGTAAGTTATAGTAACCGCAAAAAAGTTGAAATTCTCAAAATAAAAAAATTAAAAAAAAAATTAAAAAAAATAAATCTTTTTAAAAAAAAATAATTTTTGGTACGGCAAGTTCCTGCAATTTGCCTCAAACCACGATGCCGTGCACCACTAGTTAGAATTCTTATTGCAAATGCAATGACTACTATCAGAATAAAACGAAGTTTGAAAGAAGTTTTCATCTTAAAATGGGAGAATGAGCCACAACGGCTGACTAATCCTTTGTGTGCTATGTTCAGCAGAAATTTGTATGTGAAAAGCTAAAAGACGTCGCTATGCGTATTATCTGTGTGGCCGTCTTGAGCTCCGTGTTATCGCATTTGCTGACTTCTGCAATGTGCTGCTCTGAATGCACAAAGATATCGCGGCAAAGTTTACGGGTCGCGTAGGTCATAGACGCGATACGAGGAAAGACGTCCGTCCATCCTTACTAAACGTCCGACTTTTGAAGCCATTCATCGTTATCGGTACCAATTGCGGTTTCTGTCTATCAGTCCATTACCAGGAATAAATACCAATGACATTTATTACTTAGCTCGGAGACTCATGCCCAAGAAGGAATGCATGCTTACTAATGCCTGATTTATGAATCAAGATTTAAGATGCCTCGAGAGCTTTAATCAATTTTGCATGACGCATTGTACGATTGATTCCTCATCTTATATTTTTATTATATGTAATCTTATATATTCATACTCATTTCAATAAAATGAACAAAAATAAATTGTAACTAGTGGTGTACGGCATCGTGCCTTATGGCAAATTGCTGGAACTTTCCGTCGCGTAATTTAAAATTTTTGAAAGCTTAATTCTTTTTTAACTTTCCGTAGGGTAGTTATATGTAGTAATGGGCCGAAAATCGAAAATAATTTTTTTTGCATTTCTCGACGTTTTGAACGTTTCTGAACATTTTGGCATACCTCAAAATCAGAAAAAATGGATGTGTGTGTGTTTTGTGTGTCCGCTCTTTTTCGTCCACATTTTCGGGCGCACGGATCAACCGATTTGAATGGTTGAAAAAACATTCGATTCCTATTGATAGGGGGATGTGCTGATTAGTTTTTGGCAAAGGCAGGTCCAGCCGTTACGGAGATAAAAAGCAAAGAATGCAGAAAATAGAAATCGAGTTTTTGAGAGAACGGAGCATCCGATTTGAATGATCTAAAAAACATTGAATTTATAATAATTGAGAGAAAAGATCATTAGGTTTTGCCAAAGGCAGGTCCAACCAAGATACAGAGATAAATGTGCAAAAAATAACAGTTTTTGAGAGAAGTAAGCGACCGATTTCAATGATTCAAAGAACTTTCTGCTTGTTTTAACAAAATAATTTTTTTATATCAAAAATAATTCAGATTTTAATTTTAATTCTGAGTAAAGTTCTAATATAAAATTTAAACAAATAATTTCAACTTTGCAATTCCGTTTATATAATTCTTATAAATATTAGACAATGTTACGATATTTATAATAATCTATTCGAAAACATTAAATATTTCTCGAATATTTAGTTACGGTGCGGAAAGTTCCAGCAATTTGCCTCAAGGCACGATGCCATACACCACTAGTTTTTTTTTTAAATTCTGAGGTTTTTTAAAAGCGATCGCGCTGCGTAGATGTTTTAGAGACGAAATGTCAAAACGTTATTAATCTTGGTACCGAACCCATAGAAATGTGAACAAAATTTGTACCTATTATTCAAATCTTTTTGAAATATCCGATAATTTGATGTAAATAAATGATCTAATGATCATTTTTGACCGCTGAATGACTTTTTTTAACTTTATGGCATCTCTGAAATCGCTGGACCTGCTTTCTCAACAATTTATTCAATTATTCACTGAATCATTCAAATCGGATACTCCGTTCTCTCAAAACCTGAATTACTATTTTTGCACTTTTTGTACTGTATTTTTGAAACGGCTGGTCTTGCACATACACACACACATACATACTTTTTTATAAGGTATGCCAAAATGTTCAAAAGTGCTTGAAACGTAAAGATATGCAATAAATTTCATTTTTGATTTTTTTAATTTCATTTACTAAATCCAATAAAATTCTCCAATGAAACATCAGCATCCAATAAAATCTTGACGTAATTCTTTATTTGCAAGAGAAACATGAAAAGTTAAAAATGACATCTCGGAATTCCGTTTCTGGTTTTCTGCAATAAAATACGGAAGTTAAAATCATTCTTGGCCGAAACAGGTGTGTGCTGTCGAAGTTTTTCTAACTGCATTTTCCGCAAAGCGAACCGACATATTTCATAGTTTCCAGACACCTAAGTCTCAGTAATAAAATAGAACCGCTCCGAAAAGCACGCCATCGACAACACTTCGGTTTTATGTGTCATGAATCAGCAACTTCGCACAGTAGCCTGGCTGGAAATTTATTATACTTTCATAAAACTTTTTAATGTTACGCGTCGTAGGCCCTAATATACCTAAAACAAAAGCTATGTACGACTTTGATGAAAGAAAATCCTAAGATAATATTGTCTCAAGGACATAAATATAAAACCAAATACTCCATAATAAATCAATAATCAAATTGTAAGATGCTTATATCATATCTGTTCAATTTCAAGACACTAGAGAAAATATTAACTACGAATTATTAGTTGGCAAGCTATAGCGTCTGATAAACTTTTAATTGCAAAGATCAATTAGAAAAATGAGCATGAAATCATTCTTGATTCACACTTATAAGCTTTCTGCTAAAATAAAAGGGAGCTGATACATGTGCAGAAATAAACATAATTATTTTACCATTTATTATTTAAATTGCACAAAAAAGATTTCGCAAGAAAAAATAACTTTAAGTAGGTCGGCAGAACTTTTGTTATTGTTCTATATACGAAAGTAATTTTCTACTACATTAACGTCGTGTCCTATTTCAGGAAATTAAAACTGGCTAAAGCCGTCGATATTAAGTATTCATAGAGCTCTATTTGAATGTCTGTACCAAAATGAATGAGAGACTATTATTACAAGGCAAAAGAAATTAATGCGAATGAAAACTAAAGCGCAGTTTATAAAGTTATGTCCCGCTACCGAGACTAATTGGAACTCGTCGCAAACGAATAATCCAATTACATAATTTTGCGAGTTAATTTCAACGCTAAACAGTTTTAAAATATGAGGATTTTAACTATTTGTTATCCTATGCACGCCTGCATCGGACGTCATCCTGAAAATAATAATGCCATATATCAGCATACGGTATTATTATCCTGGAGATTTTATAGGAAATGGTATAATTTCCACGCTTTGTAAATTTGGAATAAATCAGTTAATTAATAAAATGCAATTGCTAAAAAAGAACGCTGTTCAAATCTATACGTTAGATTTTGTTCGGCAGTGTTCACCATTTCCTAAAACTTGGAGATCATCTTAATTATATAGTCGTTCAACTTCATAAGGCACCAGTATATAAGAAGAGGAAGATCCCATAAGATATTCAAGGCATTACAACATCTTTGGAGACCTGAGCTGAACTGGTGAATCATTAAAGTATATAAACTATTGGCTTACCCAAAAATTTAGCACAATAATTTTATGTATGCGCTTATGACTGTGAGTGAGTGAATTGAACTAAATAGCTCATAGAATTTTGTTTATTCTGATTTCTATTGGGTTATTCTCAAATAAATTATAATTTTGTTCCAATTAATCTTTTAGACATAAAATTCAAAGTGCAGAAATACAAAGAAACAAAATAAGAAGTAAACACCAAACCTTGAATATTGTAGTTAATTTTAATCTTGTCTTCCAATATGAATGAACGGATGAATTATCATTTTTATACCATAATGTGCAATTTTAAAATACTACGTTCTAAAACTGGTTTCATACTGTTCAACGGATCGTTGAACTACATAGTTGTATTGCGATTAGTGTATTATTATCAGCTATTTCTGTATATTGATGTTTATTTTGTATCAGTTATTGCCAAGCCATCATACATAGTAAGTTTTGGATTAAATAACAATTTCAATTAAACCAAAATCATTAAAATCAATGTTAGTGCAGCTTTTACTTAAGAATGAAGGTCGCAACATCTTGGAAAGTGCAATATTTGTGTAACCAAACCAAAATCAGTAAAATCAATGCTAGTGTAATTTTTAATGAAGTATGAAGGTTGCAATATCTTGGAATGTGCAATAGTTGTGTAGGAATCGACTTATACTATGTAATAGTTTTTTCAATTATAAATACAGAAATCTACGTGCATTTTTGAGTCTGAATATGGGTAACGATTAAAAAGGCATATAGATAGAGATAAGGTCAGTTAAAATACAAAATATATAAAACCGTTTCTCGACCACTTGAACTCAATATTGAAAAAACTGCTGCAAGGCAATGTGAATGGACTCTCAACTGCAGCTCGAGGAAATAATCTATTTTTCGCTAGAATTAGTTATCTTATAATTAATCTTAGAACGTTCAGTTAAGCCGCTCATAATTTCTCAATACAAGTATATGAAGTCTTATGGAGTAATAATGAAAATTAAATGGTTTTTGGGATTTAAATAAGATCCTAAGAATAATCTGTTCTAAAAAAAATTCGTTAAAGTTTCTACGAATCTCTGAATTGTGCTGTAGTTCTATTCTGGTGTAGAAACAAGAATCTACGTCATAACATCGAAAAGTGCAAGTCGAAGGCATCGAACTGCTGAACTATCATTGTTATTATGCGTTCGACTCCGTGTGCATAATGCTCTCACATCTGCTGACGTCCCGCTAAAACCAGATACATATCATGCAGCAAATTGCATTCGCGGACTAGGCAACACGCACAGCCGAGCGAAACACATCCCCATACTGATGCAACTGCTAAATACCCACAACGGCGTTCGTACATAACAACAAGAGAAGTAACAGAAGAGCTGGAAATATTTTAAATATCACAGAATCATTATTTATATGAGAACATACGAGGCTTATCACCTATTAAACACCTAAACGTGGTTTTTGTCACAATCTGCTAATGATTGATAATTTTTTTTTTAATTGATTGGTAGACTAGCAGACTGGTAGACAGGTAAACTGGCACACATGTATATAGATAAATAATTGAACAGGTAGATTAATACATATATAGACAGCTGAACAGGTAGACAGGTAAATTGATAGATTGTTATACTGGTGGGCAGGAAAATTGGAAGATATATAAAATGGTAAACCGGACAACTGGTAGATAGACGAATATGTAGACAGATAAATAGGTTGGCAGTTTAATTGGTAGATGTAATGTGAAAGGGATGACAGGTAAATTGGTAAACAGATAAATTGGTTTACAGGTAAATTGGAAGGGAGGTAAATTGGTGGATTGATGAACAGGTTGATAAGAATATTGGTAGACAGGATTGGTAAAAAGTTAGCTTAACTCTCGCCAATACATCGTTTTACTGAAATAGTTTATTTTTATATAATCTTTGAAGCAATGCTATGTTTATGTTCATTATTAATATGTTTCTAAACGAACTATCTTTTAACGCTTTTAACCCAGATCTGATCCCAACCTCGGCCAAGTTTGATATCAGGCATCATGATACTTCAGGTTATATATCTCAAATATAATATTATGTGAAAATTACCTTTTATAGGAATTGCTTCATCACATACAAGTCGACATTACATATATTGATATCTATTTAACTAATAGTCAGTATATAGTAATAGCAAAAAAAGTGGTAAGACTTCGAACCAATGGGAATTGGTGCATCCCATACAAGTCAACATCATCACATATAAATATATATGTATTTTATCTAATATGCAGTACATAGTAATAGCAAAAAAGAGTGGTTGGAATTCGGAACAATAGGAATTGGTGCATCACTTACAAGTCAACATCATTACATATGTTGGTATCTATTTTTAACTAATATGCAGTACATAGTAATAGCAAAAAAGTGGTAGGAATTCGAATCAACGGGAATTGGTGCATCACATACAAGTCAACATCATCAAATAAAACATCATTACATATATTGGTATCTATTATCTAATATGTAGCACATAGTAATAGCAAAGAAGAGTGGTTCCACTAGGTTGCCCTCTCGAAGAATACTACAGAGATTGTTAACAATAAAGATTAGGAATGTAAGTTAGCATAAACAATTCAAAGAATTCGTAGTTCTGATCGTTGTTAACAATTACTTACAATTAGTATTTCATTTATGTATAATTTAATGACGAGTATTTATTATGTCATCATATGTGAATATATTATAATTTACGCTTCCACTTACCGATACTACCTTTTGTTAAGAGAGACTATCTATTTTAAAGGTATAGATTTTTTCCAATTGGAAGGATGTGATTAATATAAAATTATTATTACTGATGTATTTTTATGGTCTAATCTAACAATAAACCGATATTGATCATCAACAAATCATCTTCTGAATTTGTAAATATTTAGCTTAATGCAATTTGCATATATATGATATTAAATGTATGTATGCATATTTCTATATATTTTGCTGTTTTTCTGCACAGCCTGGCATTTTTCTCGAAAAAGCAACCCAGCAGTCAACTATTCCCCTTGTATGTGTAGACTTTATATTAGATATGTATATCCCATAGTTATGGTATATATAAGTTGCAACATAGCCCACAAAAGGTGATTTCAAAGGTGAGAAAAAAAATTGAGGTCTACGTGTTCGGTGAGAATTGGAAATCTTATTGCTTGGTATCGAGCTGGCCGAGATTGGGATAGTCCACATTCTTGATCAGTACATTAGGACGAGTTCAAATATGAATATAATTTCGGGTGAAAATAAGTAAAAATAATAGCCAGATCTTGGTCTATAATATAATAAGAGCTTATATAACCATACATACTAGTAAATAACGAATGTTGTGAGAAAACACAAACGACGAACCGATAAATACCCTCTATGATGAATTACTATGATAAGACATTGCACTCATCTCAAACCTGTTACACTTAATGCTACTTTTCAAGCAGGGATGGCAAATTTCGGTAAGGGATGGGGTATTTTATAGAACATTATGTAGTTTTCATTTAAAAAAGTTATTTCTAAAAACAAATTCACTCATTGTCCAGCACTCTCATGGGTTGGCTCGTGGATAAGTGGTCAAAGAGATGGGATTTAAATCGGAAAACCTGGATTGGATTTGATAAAACAGATTGTTTTGAGGCCAAGATATCTAGAATACATATACGCATGATTCAGTGTTCTGTAAGAAATAATACTATATAGAGTGTGTCATTAAATAAATTGAATATTTAGCACATTTTATTCTTACAAAATTGATTTTGCGACTGAAATATTCAGAACTTTTCCAAAGTCTATTTTTATAAATAAAACAAATCTATATCATTTTTTATTATTAATTCATCATATAAATAATTGAATCCATAAATATTTTATTGCAATTTGTAAGCATAAATCGCCTAAGGATTATAACTCGGGAAGGGGAGAATCCTCTAGACAAAATCTATATTTGTAAATTCGTAAAAGCCCTTGAAAAGTATATTGGAAAGTCGCTTTCTCATTTTTAGCATATGGTCAAGTATGTTGTAATAGCTTACCCAACCCTCTTGAACCATCATCACTACTACATCTGTTCACATTTTTGCAAGTAATTCCTTCCAATTCATTTTCATCTCATTGCAACTCATATTTCATATTATTATTAAAAGTAATATAAATAAACCATAGCATATCCGTTGTTATTAAAATACAATTCAAGCCAATGAACGGTTAGTGTCCATTGTAAATAAAGTCGAGATAAAATCATTCAAAAATGGAAAATAACAGACTATTATTTTTACTGCTGCCTTTGCGTTGCTAGGAATGTAAATATGGGCAATTTTCAACTCTTATACGAACTGAAGAAAACTGATTTTAAATTATGAAGATGATGATTACTGTGTTAAAAGTATCTCGGTAAAGCGGTATGAAGTGCGTAATACGAGAACGGATACTTAAATAATTATATAAATACATATAAAAAGCTATTTATGATAATTAAACATTTACGTGTACATTGGATATTCTCTCATAGATGGAAAGGAAACGAGCTTTTTTCAATCATTGGGTATCAAGTATTGGAAGTGAATAGTAAATATATAATATAAATATTTTAGCTTGAAAATAAAATAAGATATAATCATTTTAACCCTTTATATGTAAAATGAAAAACAAAAAAATATTTAACATTTTTTTTTATATTAATTAATTGTGATCTTCAAGTCATAGCGGCCTATGGTTGCAGAAAGTAGCCCAAAGTATTATGCTGAATAGTGAGCACCTCATGCGGATGTCGTCCATGGACGACATTCGTAGAAAATGCGTGAAAAGATTTTTTTCATAGACTAGCGTAACATAGTTCTCTAGTCTAAGACTAGTGTATTATGTTACTCTAGTCTATAAGCCAAGAAAGTCTTTTAACCCTTTTGCATAACTGCAAAAATCAGATCTGATGTGCATCGACTCTTTCAATGTAGGTTAACTTATTTATATTAAGTGCTATTTGTATTATCTGTAAATAAGTAGTGGAATTTGCAAATAATTACAGTAATTCACAAGAAAACATTTATTAGTTCTTACATTATTATGCACTTAATCCTTCAAGATATATAAATTTATTTGTAATCTCATATATATAAAACCGTATATTGAACCGTTGCATAGAAGTACCAGCATACTTCTGTGGCAGATTCACCACTATCTGACTGGTTAATTATTATCGACAATTCAATATTATTGATAAGGCGTGTCGTAAGTCGCAAAAGGTATGCGAGGTCAAGTACAAGAGCCAGTTTCAACTATTCAAGAGAAATTTACATACCGACAGGTAAACCCAATCGAAGAAAATCAGTAGGAATATGAATGAATGAATTAGCGACTTTGTTGGTAATTACAAATCTCAGCAACCTGTGATACTGGATAATTAAAAAATAAATCAATTAAAAAAAACGCTGTACGGTCTCACATTTATATGAATAAATAAAGCTATATGCTTTTATAAAAAAATATGTTATCTGTGATCATATTTTTTATATCAAAACTATCAGGTCGGCATCTTGTTGTGCTAATGCAGGACGTTAATATTCTGTTCAATATCCTTTATAATTAACTTATTAATAAAAGTAAGCACTTGTGCCAGGCGGTCCAAAATTTATCGAATTTTTTTTCTAATTTTTGTATTTTTTTTTCTTTTATTACTTACAATCTGTCTTATACAAAAAAAGACATTCAGTAATTTTGGGGGTATATAGAAAATTAGCAAAATAAGGAAAAAAAACAAAAATTTATGATGAATAAAAAATAAATAAATAAATAAATACATATAAAAGTACTTGCACTATAATAATTCAAAAAATGAGAATGCAAGTTCAAAATTACTAATGCGACAGGCTATTTCAATCCGATTAATCCGATATAATATCAGACAAAAAATCTGAATCAGGGACAGATATAGCTTTTAGAAAAACCCGGGACACAAGGTGAAAATCCGGGACTGTGCTGGCCAAACCAGGACGTATGGTCAACATATCTGTATCCATATATGGTTTGATTAAAAATAACGAAGTAAACGAAATCGTTTTCATGTTGATTACTTACGACATTCAGCACTGTTGTAGTTAAGAGAATTAAAACTAATAAAAAAATCGCATTCCTTTATTTATGAATTTAATATATTTCAGTTGATAACTTACAATGCTAAGAAGACCGAACAAGTTCAATCCTTAAAGACGTTATAAATAATATGAATTGTTACTGAATATGAATGGAATAAATAAATAAAATTATTCACAGACTTAAATCCAAAGTTAATTAATCGTTTAACAGATACCCCGCGGTTCACATAAAGCCGCCAAAATTGAATTAAGTTCTGCTACATGAATAACATAAATTCGTACTGAAACCGATTACCATCTTCGAGATATATGTACGACAATAAGATAAGAGTTTAGCAAAACGTAATTCACGCGGGTTCGTGCAGATAATGGCGCGGCGAGTCAGACGCACTCCGAAACCGCGGGGCGTTTATTAAAATCAATTTCGCGGTAATGTAATGGGGGGCATCCAGGGACTGCAAATGACAACGGGCCGCGGGCCTAATTCTTTCATGTATCACCGAGGCCCATTTGGAGTAGATTAAGTGCCGGCGATGTTAAATAATGACAACACACCAAGAATGAAATGAATCGGACTTGCCCGAAACCGAATTTAAGTTGTCAAGGTAATTTAATCTCATTACGTTATTATTTCTGGTCGAGATATTTGCTTATAAGTATACCGATGTCAACCTGTATCATTTGTCATATCCGGAACATTTTTTTAAATAATAAGCCACGTTTTACAACGAAAATGCAAATCCTTGGGAAAAAACTTCTGATCGTCATGCCAAATGCAAATAAACACGCAACAATAATCCAGTTGACGAATCATTGTATTTTTGAAAACAAGATGTTAGACAATCCATTCCAGTGCACCTGAAGCGTTAACAAGTCTCATATATGAATCGCACGACTACCACACACGTGTGTCAAAACATGTCAAGACATCAAAAGATTGCTGTCGTTTATTACTCGGCCCGTAAGCCTGCAAAAAAGATACTAAAGTGACAGATCTGACATCCCGAAAGTTTAAAGCGTTCCAAAAATATCCACAAGTCGTAAATCCGTCGTCAGCGATGCTGCAGACAACAATCCTAAACCGCGCGAGCGAAAATATATTAGGTACGGTTTTACCCATTATGCGAGTAATAATAAAGCTGGTATTTTGGTTGAAAATAAAAATGAAAATAAATCATCATCTCATAGTCGCGAATTTTTCGCAAAGCATCTTAGCTTGTGTCTGCAAATTTTAGAATAGTATTATCATAATACTTAAGTGCATTAATTATCATTCGAAATAGGTAAAATTTGATGCTTTTAGAATGAGTTACAGGCCAGAATTTGTGCAAAGTTGTAAATTTTTTTTAATTTATTTATTTTTATAGCCACTGCAAAAATAAATTATAGACCACTAGAACAACATAACAAATTGTTATTGATTTTTGTCTTCCAAAATTTGCAGACATTAGCTAAGATGATTTGCGATAAATTCGCGACTATGGAATGATGAAATGTTTTCATTTTTATTGTTATTAGATTGTTATTAACAATCCTCTAATAATATATATATATATATATATATATAAATATTTGCATAGTAATAGAATAATCAAAATTTTCAGAATTTCCAAGAAAAATACTCTTTCAATTTTCAACGATATAATTTTGATTCTCAAAACGTCGAAGGCATATATTAAAAAAACATTTCTCCACAAACATGTACATATTATAAATTAATATTGCAGAATGGTATCTTTGAATAGGCAGCATAATATCTTAAGTTAATAATAACATTTTTGCCTTGAACAATTTTTGTTATTGAAGTAAAACTTCTTTAGGCGCGACTAGGGTGTAAATCCGTACAAATGCAACGGAAGTGCGTAACGGCATATCATTCGCTCTCGATGATACCATTTCTATACGGGTCGATTGGGATTAGTCGTCGCGTATGTGAATAAAGATCTGTCGTTGTGTGCGTACCGGCATCAACGTTGTATGCGTACCCATATCAACAAGGAAATCGGCATGGATAAATAAACAGTTTAAAAGTTACATCGTAGTACAAATCTTGATTTAATGAAAAATGCCTGAATCAGAAGAATCTTTTGATTTAACAGCAATCAAAACTATTTTGTTGTCCATGAGCTGTTTTGAACCCTGCTTAATTCTTGGCTTAAGACACTATTAAAAAAGCAATCCATCAAATGCTATCAGAAGCAACCATTTGGTGCCTAATCGAGATATTGCACGAAGAGCAATATTCAATTGAAATTATATCGATTAGATCCATAGCCTCAAGTGGAAATTTGAGATCATGCAGCTTGATGCCGAGCTAGGCCGTGGTTGGAATCGAACCCGGGACTATTTATGCTAGCCTAAATTCATTAAAACATTATTTCTTAAAATAATACTTTAAAACAACTACTCCAAATAATAACGTTTTAACAGAGAATCTAGCTTTCTTATAAGCAAGTATAATTTCTTTAAATAGACGTATTAAAATCTTATTAACTTCCCGTAGGGCAAGTTATAGTAATCGCAAAAAAATCGAAAATGAAAATTTTTATATATTTTTACATTTCAAAGGTTCCTGAATATTTTGGCATATCTTAGAAAAAATGGATGTGTGTGTGTATGTATGTGTGTGCGTGTGTGTGTGTGCGGATACAAATTTTCGTCGACGATTTCGGAAACACCGATCAACTGATTTGAATAGTTCAAAAAACATTCGATTCGTATTGATAAGGAGACGAGCTGATTACTTTTTAGCGAAGACAGATCTCCGTTCCGAAGATACAAGGCAAAAAGTGCCAAAACGGTAACTCAGTTTTTAAGAGAACGGAGCATTTGATTTTAATAATTCAAATAACATTTTACTTGTATTGACAAGATGAAAAACTGATTAAATTTTTGGCAGGTCCAGCGGTTATGGACTCTCAATAAAAATAAGTTAAAATGTCATTTAGCGGTCAAAAATGTTTATTGGACATATGTACATCAAATTATCAGATATTTCATAGAGATCTTAATAATGTGTACCCATTTTGTGTAATTTTTTTTGGATTCCGTACCAAGATTTTTAATTACGGTAAAGGAAGTTCCAGCAATTTGCCTTAAGGCACGATGCCATGCACCTCACTAGTTTCTTTAAATAAATGTATTTCAAATCTCATTTTTATTCTCATTGAACTACACGGTTCCACGTGACTACTAATTAAAAATGACTAATCGTGTTCCCCATGTCGCGAATTAACCAGCCTGGGAATCATATATGTCACAAGTCACGAAGTCTTGCCAATGTGGCGATCATCCCGAGACCTCCCAACTGGTGCCGGGCTAACGAAACTGTCGTGCGCTCTCCACGCATCGAGTGATCCCGCGACTGTCGGACTCGTCACAAGTAAGATTTATCGGCCAATTAATTAAACAAGAATTTCGTCAGTCAAACACCCGCGGCATCGTGATACATGATGGGCGATATTATTATTTTGTGGTTGTTCGGACGAACTAGGTTCCGTGTTCGACTTGTAAGGCCGTAATATTTCAGTAAGTTCTATAAGACCATGAAATATATCGCTAAAAAAAATCCATAAAAATCGACTTAATTTTTTTTTCAATAGTTAATTACAAGAAAACGGCTCCGTAGATTTTCACCTAAAACTAATCAGTATTATTCCCAACTAATATCTTTCGAACAGTTTTTGATTTTTTAAAATCGGTTCGGTAGGATGAGCTTAAAGGTGGACGAAAAGTATAACACTTTTTTTCAAATTACAAAGTAACGGCTTGGCAGATCGTCGCACAAAACTGACAAACGATAGTCCTTATCCAAATACATCAAATGGCTTTTAAATTTCTGAAATCGGTTCAGGCGTTTTTGAGAAAATGCGAATGAAAGGTCTAATTTTGACAAATGCCAAAAAAACGATACCAATTTTTGCAAACTTTGACGAATTTTCAAAGTTAAACCAATTGTCGTAGGGCCATAATATTTTAGTATGATCTAGAAGATTATAGTATCTACCGTCAAAAAAATAATCATAAAAATTGTCGAAAAAAAAATTTTTTAACACTTTGTTACAAGAAAACGGCCCGGCCGATCTTACCAAAAACTAATCAGCACGATTCCCAACCAATATCTTTCTGCAAAAAAATTTTCTGCTATTATATAAAGAAACGTCTCGGCCGATCGTCCCACAAAACTGACAAACGTTAGTCCTCGTCGAGATACATACAGCCGTTTTCGAGAGAGCGTCGATTTACACGTCATTATAGTAAGATCACCTCGGAATTCGAGATACCCAACTCTAAGTCTATAACTACTGTATATTGAAACCCTAAAAGTTGTCTCAAAACCTACATATGGTAGTGTATACGCAACATATATAGGTTTTGAAACAACTTTTAGAGTGTCAATATACAATATCTACAGAGTTTCAGTTTGATATCTCGAATTCCGAGATTCTTACATAATTTAGGCTTAAATTACTGGACTTTTGTTTACGTTGAAATACAGGAATAATGTCCTTAAATGCGATGGATTAGTCATAAAATCAAATTGTACAAGAAATGGGCGAGTGTCACAACTGACTACACCCAGAGGCTTGTGGCAGACATAAAAATAGATCAAAAACCTATACCTATTGGTACATACACCAAAATATGTAACACAACACAACAAAATCATTCAAACATAAGTTTGAAATATTATGCAATAATGTAAACTTGTTCGAATAAAAATACTTCTTTTTCCTTTTCGACCGTAAAGTTTACCATACTCAGTCTCCCCAATTACATTTTGTTTGAATACACCTACACTTATGAAAAAAACATTATAAACAACAAAATTATTTTCACATTGAAACTAAACTACTATTCTTAATATAAGTTATGTATATTGTTACTGGAACATGTTCGAGTCAAGATATATGTAAATCAGTTAATTTGCAGCACTTAACAATGTAAATAATATAATTACCACACTTATTGCTTCAAAATCATCCACAGTATCATAAACCAACAAGAAATGTAAGCAATTTTCCCTCCAGTAACAAATATATCACTATTCAAATGAAAAAATAATAATGTAGTATGTCCAATTTGCATAATGAAGCCGACGATCATTTTAGCGAATAGCAGTAATTTACGATAATTATGTAATACGATAATTATGTAATATACAATGGAAGTTCAAAATGAGTTTCTGTAATTTACGATAATTATGTAATATACAATGGAAAGTTCAAAATGAGTTTCTCATTTAGAGTTTCTCATTTTCACGACACATCGGACGAGGGTGTAACTTAGTTCTTGTGTTCGACAAAAATGCCACGTAGTTTTTTGCGATAAATAAGAGACCCGGCTAAAGCTAAAGTGCCCGCTTATCAACTTCTGGGAAAATATATCGTGAAAATGAACGACAGATCGCGGAAAATGGTCGTCTTAACGGTCACGCCAATGGAAAATTTCCACATTTTTCCGGTCGGCCTATTATAATATGTATCTGAAAACGTCCGTAATCCGAGATAAGGACAAACTATTGTGGCGTGATAGTCGTATTTTCTTTACATTTGGTAGCAAACCAATTTATTAATGCTATTAAAATATTTAACTCCCATATATAAATGTAGGAATGTTTTAAATTAAACCGAGACTAGTGGCGGGATTAGCTCAAGAGTAGCGTTCCCGATTCACATGCTGGAGGTTCTGAGTTCGAATCTCCGGCAAGAATTTGAAAAAAATATTAAAGTAGTTAAGTTGGAATAATAATAGAATTATGAATTGTAATAAAAAAGATATGTATATAAAAATAATCAGAATGTTTAAAAAAATTAGAGAATAAGAATTAAAATGAATTGAAGTAAGAAGAGTTTAGAAGATGAAATTAGAAGTATAGAAGAAGAAGATAGAAGTGTTTAGAAGATAGAAAGAATAGGATTTATATGAAGAAGATAGTATAAAAATTGAAAGATTACATAGGATATATGATTGTATAGAATACTGTAGGTGGCTAAAGGCTCGAGTAAGCGAGGCCAGTAAAAATAAAAAAAAAATAAAAAAAATAAAAAAAAAAATAAAAAAAAAAAAAACCGAGACTAAGAAATTGTTTTCACTTACTTTGCACGTTATAAAATTTCTTGCATAATCATTCATGACATTCAAACGTTTACTTTAAATAATGGATTCAATGTGAACTCTTGCAGAATTCATAACTATGAAAAGCATAATGACAACAATTTGATTTATATGACAAGTCAACAACGCAAATCTCATAAATAACGAGCTCCTCCTTATTGCCTGTATGGATGCAATATCTAAATAAATGGCCGTTTCGAGAATAATGAATGTTACGACGTACATCTCATAACGGAGTTTAAAACGTACAAAGAAGACTATTACAATTAATAACATCCTGTGTGGATATATGGAATAATAAAAATGTCAAACATATGCATAAAAATTAAGTATTATTCGCAAAGTTTATATCGAAAAAGAATCAATACAAAAATCAATTAAACACAGTCTGCAAAAGCAATAAACGAAAACTTCCGACATGCAAAGATTAAAGGTTTAATCAATTGACAGACACAGCAATTTTAATATTAGCACAATTAAAGACATGCGAAGAATATATCAATTGAAATCATTTTGATTTTTTTGTATTGAAGAATACAATTACAACATTTTATTATCTGTTCTTTTTATTTTTAATTAATGAATATTATATTAATTATATTAATTTTTAATTAAGCATATTTTTATTCGTTTCTTTAATAATATTTGATTAAAAAATATAATGAATAAAGGTACAAAATGGTACATACAGACAGGTAAAGCATTGGTATTTATTTAATCTAAATAGTAAATAAAAGCTGTCGGAAAATTAATTTGGTGTACATGGTGCAAAATACCTGGGGATGGTAAAGTACCTGGGTATGCATGCTGATGATAAATTAACATGAAGACATCACATTAATAAAAAAAAATAAAAATTTCGCAAAAAACTAAGGAATTATATTAGGTAATGAGCTGAAACAAATTACTTTTGTACAATAGTGTAATAAAACCATTATGAATGTAAGGTGTAACTGTGAAGTAATAGAACAATGCACCAACATCAAATATTGCCATGATAGAAAAAACCCAAACCAATATTCTTTCTTGATCAAGATCTTGAATTAATTTGATTCAAGATCATTTCTTAACGCACCGTGGTATGTTACAAGTTTCACATGATACAAAAAGCTGAAAATGTTAACCGTACAAGAAACAATACAAGAGCGGGCTATAATACATACAAACAAAATTATAGACCCACTCAAATCTAATAGTTGAAGACATCCTACTACCGGAAGATAATAAAAAATGGTTAAAAATAAAATAAGATGAAAAAATCATATTCGTTACTCTTATTGGTACATAATCTTAGTTGAGCATTCTGCGGCAGAATATTATGAGAGTGCATAAAAATGTTCTTCGGTATTTTTCATTTGATAAGCCTGTGCTAAATCTGCTTTAATAAAGGTTGCAATAAATATAGGGTGGGCCAATTAGAAATTGGAATTCATCGATAGCAACTTGCCTGTAGGCCACACCGTGCGGAAATTGAAGTTGCGATATATGGGAAAAAACTAAGAACTTTGAGACTTTTCTAACGATGTATAATACTTAAAAAATATCTAAACCGTAAGATCACTAGATCACTAGGGCCACTAGATGGACCACCCCCGTCACTATGGCTTCAAATCAACTAATCATGGTCCATTTCTGAATAAGCAACATCTACTTCCCGGTTCAGTTGGCTAGAATCATAAATTTCATAGGAATTTGATTTCGTCGGTGCTATAAAAATTGCAGAGATGCTAAAAGACCACCTCGTCCCACCATGTAAGCTGTCGTGATCGAAGTTGTTCTGATGTCGAGCCAGTTGTTTACGCAATGACCAGTTATATTTATTTCATGTCACCGCATTGTTTTGTAAACACGCGCAGAAGGAAAGCTCCGTCGTGCATTAATCTTATCAAAGTCGCTTGTCGTATAGGGAATCGGGACAGGATAGCTTTGTTGAGCGAACAAAACATGCTTTATTCGCGAAGCATCGAACATCTGCTTCGAAATCGAAGGATTTTGCACGAAGACACCGTCGTTATCGATCACATGACGTTAAATTCACACTTTTGAGAAAATTGGATAAAATTTTTACCTTTAAAATTTTATGTTTTTATTTTCGAAAATCTTTTGGTTATTTATTTATCAGAATATAAGGTAAATAAAATAACGTTGAAAGTATATAATGGCTCATAATAGGCCAATTCTTGAATAAAATAGTCATTTTATGCTAGTGGTCTTTTATGTATGGAGAGTAGTCGCATGAGTTGGCAATCATGTATCTGTCAAGAAGCTATGTTTGTGGTATTTGATCAAGTTTTTTACACAATCTCACTGCAAAAACCTAACCTTATGTAGACAAATGTCAATATATAACATTCGACTTCACGCCTATTATAGTTTTAGATACAAAAAGTGATTGAATTTAAAATAACACATACAGAAAGTCTAACTAATATTATAATTCAGCATTTGCTCCATTTGGAGGTTATGTTTTATCGGTTGAGATTGTGAAAAACACTCGAATAACACCGTAGATACAGTTTGTTTGACAGTTTCATAACTACTCGACATAAGAGATCGGTAATAATAATAGCTATTTTACCATTGGCATAATTTGAGAATTGGCCCATTAGCATAATTTGTCCCAAAACCATAAATGCTTAAGAAGAAATATTCCGATAGAATATCCCGAAGATCCATATCCCGAAGAAATGATTTCAGAAGAAATTTTGAAAAACCATTATTCTTAGTATACATATTTTTCAAAAGTTCTTCTCATTTTAGCCCAAGAAAGTTTAAGACAACTATTGTTCTAATCTTGATTTTGCAATGATATGAAAATATTATGAAGCTACTATTTATGTAATAATATATATTAAATGGTAGATTTAATAAAATACATAATTAGAATGAAATTTAAGTACCGGCATGTTATCAAAAAATAAAAATTTCATTGAAGAAAAGGTTATCAAAAGCCTAATTATTTTAAGAAAACAAGTATTGTATCAAAATAAAACTATTTTCTAGTTTTTGTAAAAGTTAGTTAATTTACTGAATGAAGTTTATTAGATTGAAATCAAAATATCAAACTTGCTTTAGAAGAAATAAAATCAAATTTATAAAATGCACGATTTTAACGAGTATAAAAAATACATGTTAGTGGTATTGCTGGTAAAATAAATAAAAAATAAACGTGTTATAATTTAACATGTTAATCACCATAATAATATCAGAAACAATATCACATGAGCAATGTTTATGTATCAAAGAAAAAAAAAAAGGAAAAATCTTGGGAAACCTTTTTTTACGGATATAGGATTAAATTTAGTAATTACAGAAAATAAATGATAAATTGAATGAATTACAGTAAAATTAAGGTGACCATATTTTTTTGCCTGAAATCCGGGACGGATTAGAATGTGTGTGAGAGCGGGGGGAGTGTTGGTGACCTAAAAACTTATATGCACATTTTTTCGGTTCAAATTTTCTAGTAGAAATATATTTAAAAAAAATATTGGCAATCAAAACATTTTTAAAAATCCGGGACAATCCGGTACGAAACACCTAAAACCGAGACAAAAATCGCTTTTAGAAAAAGCCGGTACGCAAGGCGGAAAATCGGGGCTGTCCCGGTCAATCCGAGACGTATGGTCACCTTAGTAAAATACAACTCTAAAACAATATTAAGCCTTATAAAACAATATTAAGCCTTCTTTTTGTCATACATATGATTGACATAGTGCTATGCTAAAAAAAATGTTCTACCAAATCGCGTACGTCAGAAATATCTGACATGGCTCCTGTAGAGCTTCCTAGCTTCAGACACATATGACTGATTCTGCGTTTAACGTGTTAAAAAAGTATTTTTTTGCAACCATGGTCCGTTTTGTATCAAGATAAATTTATTCCAGCTCAGCTAGCTAAGTTATCCTATTCCGCTGTATAACAATTTCCAGAGTTAACTTTTCGAAGCAATTCTATTTATTTCCAATAAACAAAAATCCGGAACAAAACACCTAAAACCGGGACAAATATTGCTTTTAGAAAAAGCCGGGACGCAAGTCGGAAAATCGGGACTGTCCCGGTCAATCCGGGACGTATGGTCACCTTAGTAAAATACAACTCTAAAACAATATTAAGCCTAATATAGCAATATTAAACCTTCTTTTTGTCAGACATATGATTGAGATAGCGCTATGCTAAAAAAATGTTCTCCTACCAAATCTCGTACGTCAGAAATATCTTTCTGACATGGCTCATGTAGAGCTTCCTAGCTTCAGACACATATGACTGGCTCTGTGTTTAACGTGTTAAAGAATTTTTTGCAACCAATGTCCGTTTTGTATCAAGATAAATTTATTCCAGCTCAGCTAGCTAAGTTATCCTATTCCGCTGTATAACAATTTCCAGAGTTAACTTTTCGAAGCAATTCTATTTATTCCCGCTCCGTCCCGTGTCTTCCATCCATCTTTTGACGCAGACTTCCGAGAAAACAAGGAAACGTAGCGATCGCGAGGCACCCGCACAATTCATCACCGGTGCCCGAAGGCCCGTCAATAGTAAAGCTTTCAGCGAATGAATCCTTCTGCTGTCTAGCCTAGTCTACGCCGGATAGACGAATAGAACAGACGAATTGACTACATCCAGATTGGAAATACGGAGATTGCTCCACATCACTTGAGGCTGTTTCCATTGAATTTGTGGATTGTTTGAGGAAAATAATATTTCTTTCGAAACGGAAGGTTAGCATATATCATGAGGATCAATTGCTGTTACCGGGTTGTAAAATAATTCACATTATTAAGTGTGAATGTATACGAGATACGATAACTTATATTGTTGACGATGTAAAACACAAGATGGGTTTAAATAAATTATTCATAATAATCCGTAGCAATTCCGTTCATTGACACAGATAATAATTTAATGGCGTTATACTTCGATTATATTCCAAGAAATTGACGTACTTGTATCATTTCTAATCGTATATGTTCATATTATGTTATAGAAATATTTATTTGCAGCCAAATAGTCGAAATGAATAAAGAACTAATACTTTTGCACGCGTGTCATCATTCAGTACGTTAACAATTTCAAATCAGGAAAAACACACCATAATGGAAAAACCAAACCAATTAAATAATAGATTAATAGTTAAATAAAACATGATAATCAAATTGTAAATGATAAATTTGGGTGCAAATGCACACTTCAATCTCATGTTTCAACGTTGAACAAAAATCTAAAGTTTGAAAATCATATTTTTTTTTATAATTTGTATAATTAAAATCAAATTGTTTACCTTAACAAATCAGTCAGGAAGAGTTGGCGGAAAGCACATACCTGAAAAAAAGAATATTTTTATTGAATTTGAATGTAATTTGTATAAATAATAAAATAATATCTAAATATATAACTAAATATCCTGCAAAAAACTTTATGTACGTAAGCTTTTAATTTTTTTTTTTAATATTCTGAATTTTCGCTATAATTGTAAAGACATTTTTCTTATAATTTAAATCATATTCTGATTATTACCAATGATAAAATTAATACATAATACGTTGTAATATTAATAATATATAATAAATAGTTATTCAAATCGTGTAACGTCTTGGAATAGCTCAATTAATTTAGTCTTTTTGTAAATAAATTCAATTTTTGAAAACACATCGAATTCGTGTGAGTAATTAGAGTATTGGACATAGCTCTTTTTTATATTTTATTTTGCCAGAATTTTGAATATATTTTGTTTATTTCATCTATTTATATCCTTCTCATAGTATGTGTTAAATAGACTATTTTATTTAGTTATTTTTATAATTTAAAACTCGTTTCGTCTAGTAAATATTTTTATATTTTTTGTATAATATTTTAGTATGATTTTTATTTGTCACTTCTGTTATTATATATTAGATCATAATAAATAAAATGACGAATATATATATATACATATATATATATATATATATATATATATTATTTTCATACATCATGCGCATCTTGACCAGTATCGAACTTTTATACTTGACATAAAAGCTTTCAATTTATTTTCAGCATTTGCAATTATTTACACACATATATATATATATATATATATATATATATTCCAACCATATTTTATTTCAGTTATATTGACCTAATTGTATAATCCAAAAATGTATTCAGGAAAATCAACGAAGTGACTTCGAGTTGAGAAATAACTATTACTTAACGAGGCAGCTCAATTAAATACCAGAATTAACTTTCAACGATCATTTGAAAACCTACAAATTGAACGTCAAAGTATAATTCATTTATATTCAAGTCGTAATCAGATTATTTCAATGCACAAGGAGCAATTATATGTTCTCGCTCACGCACATGAATAATTTAGATTCGTTATCGAAAATCCTCCACATAAAAATAGGATTCTTAACATTATAATTGATATGCATATAAAATGACTTATGTTGGTTACATTGAATTTAAAAACTAATTTCAACTTGTCTAAAATATAAATAGAAAAACTTTGAACAAGTGGATAAATAGCCCCATATGGAAGAAACATTTTAAACTTTATTACAGTTCGGTTCGTGTACATAGATCGTGTTTTTAGCAAAAGTTCACCATGTGGAGAAAATAAATAAAATCTAATGAAAAAGGTAAAATAACTGGACATCTTGTAATATAGAGCAACCTGTAATGACTCTCTAATATATTAAGATTCTCACAATTTTACATTGCAAGAAATCAAAAAAAATATTATTCTGTATTAGTCAACTCTTCTATAAATGTTATTAGTATATTTTCTGTTTCTATCTGTTTTTTAGATAATTTCATAATTACATATTTAAAATATATTTTGCAATAGCTGTATAATGATAAAATAGTATATTTTACAATTAGGTGAAATATGCTTATATTAATAACAAAACTTTTTGACTACGTTTTTATCTCTTTCTTGAATTTCAATTCTTGAAATTAATTTTTATTAATATTAATATTGTATATGATAGATAATAGAGGAGTAAAAGCATTTATCATGAATCATATACAGCGACTTGGCAACATCAAGTTATAGATGGTAACATCATGACAAATATCCGATTTTTTTTTAAATAGTAATATATTATTTGCTATTTTTTGTAGACATTATGACAAATTATATTTCGGTGATATTTTTTTAAATCGTGAGACCATAGAGAAGTTGGTAATAAAGACTCTTGATCTATAAGACTTGTTATTATTCTTTCCTTAGTTGTGGTTTTCATAAAGAAATATCACATAACGACAATTTTTGATAAAATCTACATGACCTGTTAGAAGTTTATGATTTTTTGTATCTACCCGAAATTTGAAATTGAATGTAGAGATAATAATGGTGGAATTATTAACCACCATAGATTAAACAATAGTAATTGCGTGATACGTAAGAGATATATGTACCTATATGGTTTGGACATAATGAAATCAAATTCCGCAAATGATTCAAAGTTTTTTATAGAAATAAATTGTGTTGAAACTTTTGCATTATATTTCTTTGTTTTCAACATTTATCAAAGCGTCGCGTAAGTCCTAATGTGTTTTACCATAATACTTGCTTTTTTCATCGAAAATCTCTAAATTATTCATTAAATATTTCGTCAATTCGAGATTTGATCTTCTCGGGCGCCTTGACCTAACGACCTTGGCTGGGACGAGACGGCCATCGCAAAACCACAAACTCGCAAAGACAAACCAAGAGAATAATAAATCTTACGTTCGAATCTATTGCAGGGAGGTATGTACCGAAACAATTTATTTAATGTTGAGACGATATTGCTTGGTTTTATAAGCTTTGGTGGCGGCAAATGCTATTGGAATATATCTAACGAAAGCAATAAGAACGTTCGACAATTGCCTAGATTAATTCAAGGTAAATATATTATTTGCAATAGACATTGTGATATATTTGTTCAGCAGGACAAATATATTTAGTCCTGCGAAAATTGATTCTGAGTTATGACATTAATATAATATTATTAATTAAATTCTGACAATGAGTTCTATAAATTTTAATAACATATTTCTGTGAAGTATACCAATTAACTAAAGCATTTGAAATTTTTTTAATATTAATTAGTTTTAAGTAATATTTTACCTTGAGGCAAGTTGCATTAACTTCCCGATACGTATGAATAGCGCTTCTGCTATTTAGGTAAAATGTTCAACTATTTACTTCCAAAATAAACGCTTTCGCTTTCACTAACAATTATTCGACTTCCGATTTCCAATTGATGCCTTTAAAATGTACTTAGCAATTGTGTACATTACATTAATTTAGTTAACACATTTCATTTCGGATTCTAGAAACATATTTTATTTAAGTATAGACGTCAACGGTAATCAGTAGCTGCCAACGGAACGGCATATGCTACAGCATGGTTTCTGATCAGAATCGCTTAAACGCGTAAAGAAAGTCATTTGATGATTTTTGTAATTCCACAGAATATCGTAGGTCTATATTTTGGTATGTTATTTCAGATTACGAAACCTATCGTCATACAAAGTTTCATCAAAATTGTTAAAAAAAAATCAACAAATTACGAAGAAACGGCCCGGCCATTATTTTCTACCAATATTTTTCGAATAGTTTATAAATTTTTAGGATAGATTCAATATTGTGGGCTAAAACGTGGGCGAAATAGTTTAACATTTTGTGTTAATTACCAAGAAACGGCTTGGCTGATTGTAGCGCAAAACCGACCCTTGGTAGTACTTATCAAGTTACATCGAATAGCTTTGAAAATCTTGAAATCGGTCTAGCTGTTTTCAAGAATTTACTAACAAATTCGCATATTTTTTCCAAATTTGGTCTCATTCGATTCTGAACAACCACAAAATCAGAATTTCTGGCAAAAACGTACTTCTCTTTTGAAAAGTTAAAGATCTTAAATATTTTACTTCTGCAATATTTGTTTCATTAGACTTAAATTTATTTACAGGACTATAAATTCATCAGCTCCACAAACTTAAAGGATATTATATGTTAATCCGTGATTTTTATGTCCCAAGATAAAAATATCTCCTCTTACAAAGAAGTATCTTCATCAAAATAGCTTCCTTTGCAGTCAGGTTGTCTCTGTATGTTTTATAGTATCAAAGCTAATTACTTCGGATGGCTATGCGCAGTCTGCGAGCAAAGTGCCAAAGAACAAAAGACAATGGCGCAAGATCTTAATTATTATTTTTCATTACGACCGTGTCAAGCAGGATATAAAATTTATGGAAGAGATTTCTTAATCGCAAATTTTTAATAAAATTAGACAACTTAAAACACCTGACGCGTGGCTTATTACATTGTCGGTAAATTAAATTTATTTTTTTCATTTTATTATAGCCTGGATATCGTGTCTCATAACATCTCATTAGGCGTGATTATGAAGATTCTTTTTGAACAAAATGGTAATCATGATGTAAATCGTGCTTGTGTTACTTGGTTAAAATGAGAAAATGTAATGCAATATTGTGCATTATAAGAAACTAATACTGCAATAAACTTTTTATTATTAATCAAACTTCTATCCTTATTTGTAACTAAACCTTATTAGTTAAAATTCAAGAATCGTAAAATTCATTAAACTTTGATGTGAACCAAAGTAGATTAGTACGACTATCTTTTTAATCAGAATATGCTAATAGTAAAAGACATATGAACAGCTAAAATAGTTTCACTGGGTATGTTATTTTAGTATTTTCAGTAATACAAGCTCCAGTATAATATAAATTTATCTTTTGAGATTAATGAAATGCACTGAATAAAAAATAATATAGTGTTCGAGATATGTTTATTAAGGTAATCATAGCAGAAGAATTTAAGGATTTTAAAATTTTATAAATGAGGAGTTGGTTACCAAAGTGGACCATATTCCACAAATCGTGGCAATCTGAGATACAGTAGAATTATGATGAATTAAATATTGTTGTCAGACTAGATCAAACTTAGAATTTATATCTTGAAGCAAAAACAAAAATCAAATTCGTTAAATGGTAGCAACAAATCTGTTCTGGCTCTCAAGTTGCTTCACGTTTCACGGAAATTCAGAGTGGACTATGACAGTCTATGTGGTTTCTATTTTATTTATATATTAAAAAATGAATTAAAACGTTGTCTACGTAAATGGTGAGTAATATGTGAAACTATTGGAGAGAAAAAAAAAAAAGAAAATGTTTCGACACGGTTCTGGCCTTCAGATATATTAGGGATGATCCACTTTAGTTACCAACTTCTCAAATGTAAGTATATAAGCACTATATCTTTAAATATCTTTACATTTAAGGCGACTATAAAATAATTGTGAATCAATCATCCTCCTAGAAGAGTATGCATAGGAAGGTAAAAAACATCTATACACCGCTAAAATGAAAACAAACTTTTTCATTTTATTGTTTTAGATGAATACATGTTAATCCTAAATTTTGCACTATGCAATCTATTTATATTTATAAAGACATATTTTAATGCTCTTCATACTTGACAGCAATTATAAAATCTAATCCCAAATATCAAATATTGCTACTTATACTTTATACTCATGGTATAAAATAATTCCTTATATTGTGATGCATCTCGTCATTAATACAGCGCATTAATCCTTTTTTTGTAAGAAATGCAGATTTATTGAAATAATTCACAGGTCAATATATGATTGGATACGAATGTAACAGTCGCTTGTGCCCAAAAACAAACTAATAAAAAAATATTGTATAATTATAAAAACTTTGGAAATTAGTATCAACTGAAATTTGGGCCAGCGGTGGCGATATCAATTCCCGCTACCGCCAAGACTGACATCAGGCAACTTTGTTGTCAAATTTTCACTTGGGGTTATAGATCACAATATAATTCCAAGTGGAAATCGTCCTTCGTGGACATAGTTGCATACAATCATATGCACATTATTAGACATAAAAGCTAATAAACCCCCACACATAGGAGAATGATGAACCGATGGGTTCCTCCTCATATCAATACCTTAGGTCATAAGTCATACACAAAAACAGCTCATAGAACAGTAATAAAGAGTTCGGATTGCTGTGGAAAAAAAAGAAAACTGAAATTTCCACCGAGATCAGTCCCGAACTTCATTTAAGTAATAAGTAACATTCAAACAAGTAATATATAAATATATTGTTGCGAGGATAGTTTTCATTGAATTTATTGTGAGAATGTAGTAAATGCAGATACATCATTTTTATTAAAAATTAATTCGTACATAAAGAATACTGTATGCACTTCAAACAACATACATGAAAACTCTATTTATTATTTATCAAATGTTCTTAAAATTATCTTCTAACTCTCCGGCAACACCTCCGGGCCGCGGACTGCGGATCGCGCGCTCCGGGCATTAGGAAACGGATTAGAGTCCGCGAGCGTAGCAATCAGTATCGGGAAATCCCAGCGGTGTTAGTTGCTCTCGACCCATTTTGTCCGAATGGCGCAGAGGAAGCGTTTAGCCCTTCGAACCCTCGGCGAGAAATGCACGAATCCCTCGGTATGCGCTTAGAATGAATGTCTCTTAGGAACTGCATTTCCCAGTGCTATAGTTGGAGTTTAACATAATACCCTAATTGATTGTAGCATTGAGCTTTGTACAGATAAGTAGTGGAATTGTAAGTAATTAATAGATATCGTAGTTGAATCGAAATAAATTCGGGAAAGTCAACTTAAACACAATTAATATCACTTTAAATTCGCGCTTACAAGTGATGCACAGATCATAGAAACAAGATTAGACGAAGCAAAAATTTCATATATATTTTGGCATAGAAGTCATTCTTATTGTTTCCAATATGAAATTATTTCAATAATTCATATATTTTATGAATAAACTGGCATTATCTTATGTTCATCTTACAGCAATGGATTAAAAATATGAAGTGTCAAAATTTGAATATTATCCTCGTGTATCACGTTATAATGGTCTACTATTATGAATGGGTACGAAAGGTCCAAGATTAATAAAGTAATTATGTAAATTCATATATTACACAAGAATGGGGGAGCGGATCAGTCGCTAATAGTCTGCATTTGAAATTCATACTGCGCCAGAATCTTCTAATCTGAATTGGTAATTCTATCATCTAACCCGCGTCAAAGCAACTAGATAAGGCCTTTCATAAGGTGCTTTCGCAGGATTATTAGTATTACTGAAGTTTGTTAAATCGATATTATTATATCCGGGAAGTAATGGAACTTTTAAAACATGTTGATTAAACGATTCAATATATGGCCAAACTCAGCATTATAGAAATGGTAAGACCGTAAAAGCTGTAGAAATGGAATTTCGACATATAATTTGCAATTTGCATGGATTATTTTGGACGAGGGCAAGGAAGAGATGCAGAAGACAGAAATCAGGAAAGTGAAGATGTTCAAGAAAACATTATTTTTGATACAATGAGAAGTATTCAAATTACTGTTACTGCGGAAAGAAAACAAGATAAATTGAAAGGAGATTTAGTCCCGGTGAAAAAGCATTGATTTTTTACTAATTTAACTCGTGGAAATTATTATTTATTTCATGATGCCTAATTTCACATTTTTGAAAAATGAGAAAGCTACTGTCGAGCAAACTAAGTCTCGACTTGCAGAAGAAACAGTGTTTTGCCTGGAGCATTACTCTGTACGGATCAAAGACATGGATTCTAAAAAGACAAAAACTTTGTAAAATTAAGAGTTTCGAAATGTGGTGCTGGAGATGAATGAAATGGACAGTAGAAGTAGATAGATAAGGTGAAAAATGAGAAAGTCCCGACAAAAGTGGGCAAAGAAAGAAATCTACTACAAGCGATTCTGAAAAAAAAAGAAAACTGGATCGGACCCATTTTGCAAAAATAGTGCCTTCTACATGACGTCATTGAAGGAAATATAGATGAATTGAAATGATTGAAAAAAAAGAATGCAGATGATCGATGATTAACGTGAGAAGAGAAAATACAGAAAATTGAAAGTCGAAGAGCAGGGACCGGGGAACATGAAAGCAGAAGTTTGGAAAGAAAAATGAATAAAAATGTATTAAAAGTGATTATTGCTAATAAATGTTAATAGAAATAATAAACAAGGAAAGAAAAGTGAATCATTTCATTTGTTTAGTACACTATTTATTAATGATTGGGAAAGAAATGGAAATCAATTATTTGGTGAACCTGCCTTCTGACAGACCACTATTTATTATTATTTTTACCCCAACTTTATTCTACATTTATGAAATCTTTATAAACTAGTGGGGTGGGTGGCATCGTGCCTTAAGGCCAATTGCTGGAACTTCCCGTACCGTAACGAAATGTTCGAAGAATACGGAATGTTTTCAAGTAGATTATTATTATAAATATTGTAACATTGTCTAATATTTGTAAGAATTATATAAACTGAATTGCAAAGTTGAAATTATTTATAAAGTATATAAGAACTATAGTCAGAATTAAAAATAAAATCTGAATTATTTTCTATATACAAAAAATTAAAAAAAAAAGTTGAAACTAAATTTTTTTTTCCAAAATTAATTATTTTGTTAAGACAAGCAGAAAGTTCTTTGGAACATTTAAACCGGACGCTTAGTTCTCTCAAAAACTGCCATTTTTAACATATTTAGCTCCGTGTCTTCGAAATGGCTGGACCTGCCCTTGCCAAAAACTAATAAACACTTCTCCCAATCATTACTAATTGAATGTTTTTTAGATCAATCAAATCGGATACTCCGTTCTCTCAAAAAGTCGATTTCTATTTTCTGTACTCTTTGCTCCGTATCTCCGAAACGGCTGGACCTGCCTTAGCCAAAATCTAATCAGCTCTTCTCTCTATCAATAGAAATCGAATGTTTCCTTTGAAAATCCGTTCCGTTTCATTCAAATCGGTTGATCTGTGCGCCCGAAAACGTGACTGGAAATTTGTATCCATACATACATACACACACATCAATTTTTTCTGAGGTATGCCAAAATGTTCAGATACCTTCAAAACGTCGAGAAATGTAAAAATTTTCAATTCTGATTTTCGGCCCATCACAATAACTTACCCTACGGGAAGTTGAAAATGTAAAGACCTTACATCAAAGATTCAACTCCATTTTAATATTTTGGATTGGTATCATTAATACTATAAGAATTGACTGACACATCGACACATTTAAACACACATGTAGATATATAATTTGTTATGAAGTTATGATAAATGTGTCCGATTTGATAAAAAATATCAAAAAAATTGAATAAGCATATACAAGCGCAGTTTACAGGAAATCTAGTTCTGAAGCTCGTTATATGTTCTATTCCTCAAGTTCCAGGAGGTAAAGTGTGGATATTATTTGTTCTTGTTTGTAGCAGTATCGGTTTGCGCTGCAGGCAGGTATTCCGTTCCGTCGTCTTCCCTTAGCAAGGCAATCACGTCAACAGTTGATCTAATGCTCGAGACATTAAAGCGCGCTCCACGATGATACCTTTGATGTAGCGTTATGTTAGGCCATTCCGTAATTAGACTGCAGTATGCGTCGTGTCACACAGGATAAGATGACTTGATCCTTTACGCGGTTCGAATACCAAGATTCCATCCTAATCCGCGCAACAGACGGGACGACGTCCATATCCCAAGAGCGCGCCATATCGAGCTATTTTACGTCGTTTTAATAACAAACAACACTATTTTTGTGCAAACGACAGTTTTTTTTCCAAAAACCCTCTTAGGAATTTTTCTATTCTAGTTTCAGACAAAAACGTTTTTAATCATTGTTTGACTTACAGTACGATTTGTTACTTTCCCCACATTGGAGACACCACAAATTATGGCTTTTTGTGCTCAAGGAATTCAAGAATTTATGGTAGCTATAAAAGGTTAATCGAGATTTTTTCCTTTATACTTTATATGAATGAGTGTACTCTTATACTTTGAGAATTACAACCAGTAATATTTTCGTACATATAAGGAAAACGCTTCAGATAAATTAGGTTGTCAAGAAAAAATATACACGGCTTAAAACATCACTTCACATAAAGTATCGGGCATTTCAACGCGAACAGAACACTGAAAAGTTTAACATCGAGTATAGCATCACATAATACGATGTTCATGTCATGGTTAAGCAATTTTAGGAAAAGTTTCAGCATACGCACACGATAAAAAATCCATTTTCCCTTTTTATTGCAAGTAGGGGAAGATCTGAGCTATTACCCTTGGCATAAGACTCATGAAGTTTTTGACATATTCACAAAAGTTGAATCGGGTAAGGTTTTAGCAAACCTTAGCAAGTTTTTTTTATAAATCATGTTCGTTAAAATGCTCTTCTTAAATGGCAAGAGACATTTCGTCATATTTTTTTGCAAATTAGAACACAAATACACACTTTAGTAACTTAGAAAAATTATGCTGTTTTCAATATTAATAAGAACAGTCAGTTGAAAATATACCAAACTGTAATCGAATTAAAAATTAATTAAAATTTATATTTATTACAATTGATTTTCGGCAACCATCAATTAGTAAATCAGTGTTGCACTAATCGACTTATAAAAATCAGTAAGTCTTCACTCCTGCTGGCGAATAACTAAGATTCGGTGATGCGAAACGCCCAGATAAGCCACTTCAGGGTCTTCTGTTAACCAGAGAGCTGCTCGAACCACGGGAAATAAATTGGTTTTATCAGAATTATAAAAATTAGAAAATAATATTTAAGGATTGTTGATGTTAATCCGTTATACTTATATCCAAAAATATTTTTTTTAATTCTTCTTTCATTATTTTATTATTAGTGTTTAAAATCAATGTATTAAATATGAATATTTTTTTTTAAATACATACATAAATATATAGTCAAGAACTAAATTTTATCATTTTAGTTTTCATAATTACCGCCCACGATGTTTTCAAATTGTAAATATACGAGTGATTTTGTTAAAAATAGAATGGTTGTAATCTTCTTGACTACATTTTCATTTTAAAGAGTTTCGTTCTCATGGCTATTTCATCGACATCCTTTTGATTTTAATTGGTTTCTAATAATTTTTATTCTATATCTATTCCATATATAAGATCATATTATAGTTTAAATTATTTGTAAATATACTTTGTGCATTGGCAAAAAATTTGTTAAACACCATAATTTTAAACCAAAAATTGATTTTTATGCGATTTTTTGTATTAATTCATTCCATTTTTTTATTAATCATTTTCTCTACATTATTAGAAATAATCATTCTCAAGTACTTAATTTTTTCTGGTATTCTGTTCTATAACTCTAACCTTGACTAAAATCTCTAACCTCTTTACCTTGATCTTGTTTGATGTGTTTTAAACTAATAACAATCAGAACCATTGTGAAAGAAACCATATTCCTGTCTCGTTGATCATTCAATTTTATTAATTTGAATACAATATAAATTCAATCTGTGACATCCATAATATACCATCAGGTAAATTAAATCCTGTAGCTAGTAGCACATCAATGGGACCATTACAGGTACTATAATAGTCATGATGCTTGAGGTTGAAAAAGTCTAATGATTTACACCGATTTTCCAAATACTACTAACTATTTACCCACTTGGCTGTTGCATTGAGACCTGCATATACTAACCATTGAAGAAGAGATTAACCAGTTCTGCTCCAATTTCAAGACCTGACTAAGTTAACATTCAACCCAATCAAATAGCGAATGACCTACTCAGACCTTTACCACCTAAGCGACTTAAGGACGAACTTGCCAAGAAATACTACATGAAAATTATTGAATATTTACTGTCATGGTCGTAAAATAGAAGTAGAATAGAAGAAGCTATCAGTAGAGAGTTATTCTGCACGTCGCATTTTCGTTAGATGTCAAAAATTCTAGGCTAATGCACATTATATAGATTGCTGTATTAACAAAAAAAATCCAAATGCACTTCGACTCTTCTACTATTCCTCTCTGACCGTCTCGTGATATTGAGTAGAAGTGCGGACCGATATGATAATGCATCTGCTGTGCGTATGGGCGTTGAGAGAACGCGCCCGCATAAATCAGCCCGGGATATCACTGACAGCCGAATTCGCGCGATCGTCCAAAGGTCCTAACGCAAACGCGTTCAGTGATTTATAACTTCACGTTTAGTACAGGGCACAACATAACAGGATCACCAAACGCCTCCTTCTCGCGCCGATTCGGACGAATTATCCAAGATGGAAATGCCCAACGGACAGAATCCCAAACCGAAATACTCAGCTGACCGCTTGGACGAGATAAAAGATGGCATGATAATTAAAGGTGGAGCAATTTGTCTCGTTGTTGAAGTTAGGGACAGTCTTTAATTACAAAATGTTTTTATGATTTATGTTTATTTAAAAATCAAGACTAAAAACGCTTGATTGAATTGGTTATGTGAGAAATGGTTATTATGTGCAAAAAGAAGAATTGTTGGATTGTGGTCCCAAAAACATTAGCAAAATGAACATGATAGAAAAATTCGTGCTAATCAGTAGATTGTCGGAAAGGTGAGAAATTATTTCAAAACCGCGTACAAACTTTACATTTTTAATTTGAAAATGTTTGTAGAAGCGCAATTTTAATAAAGCAATGGACGGTGGCTAAGACGTCAAATGTCAAACGTTATTGACAGATGATGTTCAATTATAAAAGATAAGTCGAGATATTACGTTTGATTGCATAAAAAATAATGACAAATTTTACACCCACCCAGATAGAGTATCCATTGCTGATTTGTTTGTAAGGTTAGATATAATCAGTTATAGCCCAGTCATTTAAGCTTAAATTAGGTAAGAATCTCGGAATTCGAAATACCCAGCTGTAAGTCTGTAAATACTTGTATTTTGCACCCCAAATGTTCCAAAGCCTACATATGGTATGGTGTACGAACATATGTAGGTTTTGAGACAACTTTTAGGGTGCAAAATACAAGTATTTACAAACTTACAGCTGGTTATCTCGAATTCCGAGGTGAACTTACTATAATGACTGGACTATTAAAGCAATATGTTATAATATGATTAGACTTTATGAAAATCAGAATTATTATATTGGCTTGGTAACAAATTTTATCTATACATTAACAAATACCCAAGGATCATATTTCATTAGAAATATACCAAAAATGTAAAAATTAAATTCATTTTTATTGTTTTCCCCAGTTTTGTATTAATTTATGAAACAGCTATCAGGACTTAAGGTTTGTATAAACTGTTATGATGAACTACCAACTATAAGGCTTTACTACAGATGGCAACCCAAACAGTTGTCTCATCTCTTTATGCCAGATGAGAGTTATTTTCACTTGGAAACATTTCTAATTATATTCAATTCAATCAATACATTATATAAAAATTTAAAAATAAAATCGTAACAATTTCTGCTAAAAAAGTGCACACGTTTACAATATAATTAATTAAAAGTCGATGAAAGGTAAATGAGAATAAAATGCACCATCTTACACATATCGAATGAGGCAATTCTGCCATAACAGAGCTCATAACTTAGCGTTGCCATCGCAACGCCAACTTATGCTTGTGGAAATGGTGAAAACGCCTATCCATTTGCTGCGCGACCAAGTAACATCAGGCTATTTAAAGCGGGACCAAACACAGGACCTCTGATTTAGATCCAGTCGTTCTAACCACTTGCCTTCGAGCGAGTCCAATTGATAAATATACATTTAAAATTATTTTGATCATTATTTGTATCGCATCCAAACATTGTTTAAGATATTTCAAAATAAAACTATTTTATTTAAAATATTAATAATTTTATCACGCTTTTCTTCGTTTCATCAGAAGCTTAACAGTGTTTCAACTAAATTTTTTACCCCAGTGGCTGGTTATCGTTGGGCACTGGCGCAACCCTATAACAATGTCGTAATCCTGTCAAAACACTATATTGAAACGTTCCATGAATGATATAGTAAAAAAGATACCGTAAATATCATTCTTTTTATACTGTTTGCATTATAAATAATGGTGATATACTTTCATAGCACGAACGATGAAGTATTTGCACTCCAACACGCCGCATATTCACCTTCAAGTGGTTTCTGCACGGGATGTTTACTTATCCTCCGGATTTGCATATCATCGATATGTTTGCGTTTGTGTACATACTTATATCAAGTTCTTGCAAACAATACTACTACTTATTCAGATCATAAGGTGGAATATGCAATGGCTTCTGCATATTCTCCAAACGGATTAGCATACCAGTTGTCGAACGCTTGGCAAAAAGAATTACTAAAATATACGTTTATGTACCAAGAATTTAAAATAAAAATAACGTGTGACGAAAACAACTCGGGGATAGAGGATGAGAAATCTATGTCTAGAGGAAATAATAGAGATATGTTTGGAAAATGCAATATAAAGAGCTTCAACAATTATTACATACATCATATGTGGATCAGTTTAGTTAATAACAATATTTTCTGATTAGTTTCCTAATTATTTAATCTCATCTACATTCAGTTATATACATTTGTACATATAAATTACTATCATAAATTTCGGCAAAATAAAAGAAAATCTCGAAGTTTCTCAGAGTTGTCATCGCAACAATTTGGAAACACTATGTGGTATATAGACAGTGGCAAAATGAACGTAAAAATAGTAAAATAAATTATGTAACTAAATTTAGCACTATACTCTATTACTGAATCAACATGAAGAAAGCATGCTTTCCAATTTTAACCCTTTCCACTCGGATGCCGCCTCTCGGTTTTCTCCGGCGGCAAAATATATAATAATCTCGCAATTCCCGAGTGGAAAGAGTTAAGTTCAGTATAACGGAATGTCGATTCAGTAACCGAAAACACGGCATATATAAATTATAAGTTCCTGGATCCTTTTAAACATGCCTTTAAACATTTGTTATTCGAAACAAATTTCAGCATTCACTAATATATTTATAATAGCAGCGGCGCAAAATAATAACAGATGTTCATTTTTTGTCTGTATATTTATTATTGAAACAATTTTAAAGGATGTTTAATCACTGTTATACAAACCTAAAGTGTTTGATTTAAGTGTAATAATAATGCTTATATTTACAGAATAATGGTTTGAAACAAACAGTGAATGCTGGTACTTGTATTTCTGCGAATCGCTCGAGTAGCAATGTATATAAGACCAGATTGTCTGATGAAATAAACAAACATGCGGTTATTTGCGCGATAAAAGTACCATGTCTCGAAAACCAGCATCGCATTACTGTGTTATTCTAGAAAGAAACGTTAGATAGAAACAATTGTACCGAATATATATTGCTACCATTTTCTTACATAATCCAATCTAAAGAGTTGGATATTAGACCATTCAGATGCATTTTATGCAATGAGAAATATGTCCGGACATTTATAAAAGAAACAAGATAGTATTATATAATAAAAGGAGCTGGCATTATCTATTTTAAAGGGTTGAACATTATTTACTCATAGAAAACTTAATTGGCGAATTCATATAAAAAAGAGGCAACAGCTCGAGATAAAAACCAAAAAGCTCTACTGGTTAATAGGTACCATTCGGATGAATTTTATGCAATGAGAAATATGTTTGAGCATTTATATAGATTTATAAAAAAAAACAATATAGTATTACATAATAATAAAAGCTGGCATTATCTGTTTTGAAGGGTTGAACATTATTTACTCGTAGAAAATTTAATTGGCAAATCCATATAAAAAAGAGGCAACAGCTCGAGATCAAAGCCAAAAAGCTTTACTGATTATTAGGAACTAAATCCAAACTAAGCTCATACAATAGCTATTTTTATATAAAACATTATTCAAACCAATTTGGAGCTATGGAATAGAAGTATGGGGTAGTGCGCAAAATATTAATATAGAAATTTAGAACAAATTTCTGAAATATGCCTGGGAGGACCAAAATATGTCCTAACTGGCTGATTAATCTCGATATGAATACACCTAGCATAAATTGTCAATTTGTCACATTTTGACTTCTATAAAAGTTGATACAGCCGTGCAGAAGTTTCTATTGTTTTCAAACTCAATATCGACGCATATCTTTTTAATAATTCAAGTCGAGCCAAGAAGTGTTTAAAAAGTCACCCAATAAAAAAAAATAATACGTACAAGAAATAATTTGGACAAAATTCATTCTTATTGCTATACTAAATTCCGTAACCGTTACTCCCCAGCAAAAATATAAATAAAGAACTATTATAATCTGTTAATTTTTAGTCCTCATTCCCAATGCCTTGGAAGCTTATTTTTTTATTTCAAAATGTTTCCAGTAAGTTTTGTAATATCTCGAGGCTTTAGTTTACCGAAGTACGGGCAATAAAATCTGAGTTTTTTTCCGGGTCGCGGTATGGATTCCTCTACGCGGCAAGTGCTCTTCATGGACCGAAGCTTTATGGGATTTATTTATTTTTCAATGGGACAAATGTGCAATTTCGCGTTCATTTCAACAGGATGCTGTTTATTTTATGACGTCGGGTATTAAATATTACCTACACACTTTGCCTGTGAAAAAAAAGACTATGTAATAAATAGAATAAGCTTATTTAAATACATACTTAGGTATTAATATGATCTTGATACATTCATATCTAGAACTCTACAAATTTGTATATCATGCGCGTAAAAGCCTTTTATTCTAAAAATTTTGAGACACCGAGAAAATTTTGCGAATAGATCATATTGAGAAATGATACTAAGAATGATAATTTTATTTTGTACCAAATATTAGATTTTTTTGCAAAAGTTAAGGACATGCCCCGCAGTTAGGCAGTCACAAAGCCAAAAAAGATTATTTAACTAAGCCTCGTGCGAAAAAAGTTAACGAACACGCCTATAGCCATCGAGTCAGTCATTCTCTACGAAATTACATTAGAAAAAGTGAATGACAAAGAATGAGGCAAAAAAACAACAAGCCATTATCGCTTGATTATACATCGAACAAAGAAAGTTTATCCTTACGAAGTGAAGAATAGCGCGTCGAGAAAGTTCGATTTTCGTTCAAAAAATCCTTGACGATCCCGACTGGAATGACATGTCATCCGATTTCAGTGCGAAGTAAGAAACTCCATTAGCCGAGCACCTCTTTAGATATCTGAGAATGTTACAGAGGAGTTGATGAACGAAGGCAATCACATATATTAGTAGGAAAAAATGCGATCGAAGGAAACTCACTTGGAAAAAAACTCATGAGCATGTTAAAATGCAACTTTATGCAGATTCTTGGTTTTCAAATGGATTATTATTAAAATTAATCGATCTACTTAACTAGTTAACTGTGATTGACGAATATTCTCGTCATCGAAAAATGGCAGAATTTGATGTATTGACGAGTATACTCGACATGGAAATAAATCTTTGACCATTTGCTATAGAGATAGCAACTTTTAAATGAATAAAAAAGTATAAAATAAACAATTGGCATTTCACTTTAAAACAACTATTTACCTCGATACAAAACAGTGCGCACAGATCAATGAAAGCACCACAGTTAACTGGTTAAATTAAAAATTGAAAAAAAAAATTTGTAGATAAATTCATTAATGAACAGTATATAATAATCATGCGAATTCAGATAATACTAAAAATATCTGCATTTAAAATTTAAATAAAGGAGATGATTTACTATTGATTGTTCTTTCTGATATAATGCTGATGCGATGATGAATGCTTATTATTAGATAGCAAATTTTATAAAATTGGCATTTGATATTGAATATTGGCACATGAATAATGTTTAAAAATTACGGTGTCAAAATAAAAAAGTTTAATCATTGTTAATTTACAGCAACTCTCTTCAAAAGCATAACATGTCCATATTTACACATATGCACATTATTATGAAAAATTACTCCGAAACCCCTAGACAAAAACAAAAAAAATAATATCCGCTCATTAAAAATATTAATTTCATGAATTCTATGATATTTTTGACTTAGCTGAGTTAAACATAGAACTTGTGGGGTTATGAGTGGTGGGGTTTGGGATGTAATAAGACAATTGCAAGGATCTTCATAATCTCAAAAATAAAAATGCTCAAATTAATTTTATAAAAATATGTTAATGATTTTACTATATAATAGTATTATTGAAAGTTTCACAATCAACTTAAGAACTATAAATGTGCTTTAAATATGACAAAATTGGTAGTAGACAATTAGCAGAATTGATGCTAGGAACTAGGAAGATACTGGACAGTAGTGCAAATATGTAATGCTACATATTTATTTTATTTTAATGAACCAATGTAAAACAAGATATTGGAAAACTATGCAACTACAAAATATCTGACGTATATTGAAAAGAACGCAATTCTGTCCATCTTGTGTCTCCATACCACTTCGACCATCCCATCTTTTCTATCGAAAGATACAAGATGATGGATGAGCTATCAATAAATGTGAGCCTGTGACCGTCTTGCATCATCGTCTTATCATCGAGAAATAATTCTTATAATACGAAGGACTTATCGGTCATCGTTAAACCACTCAGAGCTTAGAAATTTTAGGTTCGAATTTTTATTACCGATGTGTGTGATTGAGTGAAGGCATTCCCAAGACATATCGATATGTGCGAGAATTTGAGACGTGCATGCCTAGTTTAATTGCCTGGCAAAGCGTATTAAATTATTTTAATCATTAATTTAATTATTGCTTATCCGAATAGATAATTGACATTGTAATTCACCGCTAACTAATTTAATTAGAGGTATAGTACTGGAAAATTACTTTAGTATTTTATGTAATGTTTCCGCTAGAGATCTTTCCGCATGCGATAATATATATATATATATATATATATATATATTTAAATTTCAAATTAACTTTTTGCTAATTTGGCAACATATAACAAAAAATGATATATTTCTGTAATTTTGATATAATGACCGAAAAAAATTATAAAAAATGTTCCAAAGTTTTTAAATTTTTCCATTACTTTTGTGAATTAAAGTCGTTGTCTCCTCTTGTTACAATTCACAAGTAATGAAGAATTTTTCCACTATCTTAGAGGGCGGCTATTAATCAAGTGAGACTTAAAGGAGAAGAAAAAGTGACAAAAAATTACTAAATATTACGTAGAGAATGGGAGGGTCTAGTAATATATCACGTGTATTTATTTTTTGGCCAAATTTAATAAAAAGACATTTTTTTGCAAACATTTTTCAAGAAATTTACATTTTTTTCTAGGTACTAAAAATACATGTGATGTTTGGTGAGGGAGAGGGAAGATAAATTTAAATATCACTAAGTATCACCAAGGGGGAGAGGGGTCCAAAAATCCTTAGAAATCAATCACATGATTAATGGGCAACATTTTAGAGCTCAAATATTGTCCTAAATAAAATAAAGTTAAAAAATAAATCAATGGATGGCTTTTTATGAAGTATTTTAACCAGTCAATTTTGATTGGCGAATATACTCGTCATGAAGAGTCGCTAAATTTTGTGTATTGACGAATATAGTCGTCATGCATATAAATCTTTGACCACTGGCTAATTTAAAATGCATATAAAAAAACTGGTTTTCTAAGTTCAATATTTAGAATAATTTGAGGCTATGTCATGGCGGTATGAAATAAACATTTGTAAGTAAAATTTACCTTAAAACAAAATTTTCCTCGATTCTAATAGCACAAAGTTCAATGAGCGTGGCTTAACCAACTGGTTAAATTTTAATTAGAAACTTACTAAAACTAAACTTCCTTTAATTAGAAACTTATTTAGTTTATAAAAAATACTTTTAGAATATAAACCTTGTTAGAAACAATTTGAAGTACATATTACTCGATACGATTAATTGAAAAAATTGTAAGCAATATACATTAAAGAGTAATGTAAGTATACAAATTGAACCAGGATATTGCCTTTAAAGCATTTACATTTTGCAATACAGACATTATACTAAAACTGTCACTTGACCAAAATTTTATAATTAGAATAATAAATAGGAAATATTTTGTGTAAATATTTGTAAGAAGCTTTTAAGTATTATACGACATAAATATTCCTATGAGATATAAGTAATAGAGCAATTAAACGAGTATTATGCTAAATTTTGAAAACTATAATTTGCTTTAATAAAATATTTGCGCAAACTTTAAATATAGCTCTGCGTAAAACTATGTATTACTTTATATATAACCTGCTAGAAACTCGGAATAAGAACATGTTCTCGATCAAGCACCCAGTCTGCCTTCAACTCAAATTTAATTAAAGCGTAACAAATGAAGCTACTTTCTCACAAGTCTCATAGACTAGCCATACACCACACTATGGAATAGCTCCTAGCCACTTTATTGAAGTTATCATTAATTCAGATATCGAATATAATTGCCATCTCTAAATCCTTCTATTAATGACTTGTAGCGTGTCGAGACATATTTTTTTCTCGTTATACTGTACTTACACATGAACATTTGAATGGTTCAACTCCGCCGTCGAGTTGACAGCCCGTCTTTAGCGCCCCCATTGTCACTTCATGAAGCCTAACAATGATTGAACGACAATGCGAGGGGCTTGCCCCACGGACTCCTACAATGCACGAATGGGGATGACCGATGCGATGAGGAAAAAATCGAAACTGGTTGATATGGATAATCGATGTTGAAAAAGGATTATTGTATCGACAAACCACTTGGTAAAGGATTAACTAATAGGGAATATTGGCAAAATATTCAACTATTTCAAGTGTATTCAACTATTTCATGATATATGTGTAAGGTGGGTTATGAGACGCACCAGGTCATATTATTACTAAAATAATACTTAGTAGTAAGTATTTTAACCTTACTTAATGAAAAAATGTATTCA
>NW_020537324.1:20380192-20441347 GCF_003426905.1 Ctenocephalides felis | reverse complement strand
CATTCATTGTTTGTTTCAAACCCTTATTCTGTAAATAAGCATTATTATACACTTAAATCAAACACTTTAGGTCTGTACAACAGTGATTAAACATCCTTTAAAATTATTTCAATAATAAATATACGGACGAAAAAATGGAACATCTGTTATTATTTTGCGCCGCTGCTATAATATATTAGTGAATGCTGAAATTTGTTTCGAATAACAAATGTTTAAGGGCATGTTTAAAAGAAACCAGAAACTTATAATTTATTATGCCGTGTTTTGGGTTACTGAATCGACATTCCGTTATACTGAAACTTAACCCTTTCCACTCGCGAATTGCGAAATTAATAAAATAATCTCGCAATTCGCGTGATTAATATGTATTTTTGCGCCGGAGTTTAGCTAAATTTATTTTACTATTTTTGTGTTCATTCTGTCCAGAGACAACTCCGAAATACTGCGTGATTTTATTTTTCCCAAATTCATTATAGTAATTTATTTGTACAAATGTATATGACTAAATGTAGATATATTATTTAATCGGTTTATGTTACTAGTTTGTTCTGGTTTTATAATTAAGAAACTAATAAAAAAATATTGACGACTGTAATATAGAATTATTCATTACTGACCAGTTATTAACTAAACTGTTCCACATATGATGTGTGCAATAATTGCTGAAGATTTTCATATTGTATTTTCCAAACCTATCTCTATTATTTTGAAACAGAACCTTCAGACATAGATTTCTCATCCTCTATCCCCGAGTTGTTTTCGTCACACGTTATTTTTATTTTAAATTCTTGGTACATAAACGTATATTTTAGTAATTCTTTTTGCCAAGCGTTCGACAACTGGTATGCTAATCCGTTTGGAGAATATGCAGAAGCCATTGCATATTCCACCTTATGATCTGAATAAGTAGTAGTATTGTTTGCAAGAACTTGATATAAGTATGTACACAAACGCAAACATATCGATGATATGCAAATCCGGAGGATAAGTAAACATCCCGTGCAGAAACCACTTGAAGGTGAATATGCGGCGTGTTGGAGTGCAAATACTTCATCGTTCGTGCTATGAAAGTATATCACCATTATTTATAATGCAAACAGTATAAAATGAATGATATTTACGGTATCTTTTTTACTATATCATTCATGGAACGTTTCAATATATTGTTTTGATAGGAGGATTACGACATTATTATAGGGTTGCGCCCGTGCCCAACGATAACCAGCCAGTAAAAATATAGTTGAAACTGTTAAGCCTCTGATGAAACGAAGGAAAGCGTATAAAATTATTATTATTTTATGTAAATGAAGGATTGTTATTTTGAAATATCTTGAACAATGTTTGGATGCGATTCAAATAATTAAAATTATTTTAAATTTATATTTGTCAGTTGGACTCGCTCGAAGGCAAGTAGTTACAACGACTAGACCTGAATCAGAGGCCCCGGGTTCGATCCCGTTTTGGATAGCCTGATGTCATTTGGAAATAGAAATGTGTTTCCGAGTGAAAAAAATCCTCATCCGGCATTGCTCACAAAGAGATGGGACAACTGTTTGGGTTGTCATTTATAACAAAGCTTTATAGTTGGTAGTTAAATACAATAGCTTTATAGAGACTTTAAGTCCTGATAGCTGTTCAATAAATTAAAACAAAACTGAGAGAAAATATTAAAAATGAATTTATATTTTACATCTTTGATATATTTCTAATAAAATATGGTCCATGGGATAACATGAGCATTCTAGTAAAAATATTTTAACTTCATTAAAGTAAGGATATATTTGTTAATGCGTAGATACATTTGGGAACCGAGTCAATATGATTACAATTTTGCTTTCAATAAACTCTAGTGAAGTGAATAATCATATTATAACATATAGTTTAATAGTCCAGTCATTATAGTAAGTTCACATTGAATTTGAGATACCCAGCTGTAAGTCTGTAAATAAAGAGTGGTCCAGGGGCCCATTTAAAAATTGGAATTTATCGATAGCAACTTGCGTGTAGGACACATCGTGCGGATTTCGAAGTTGCGATATATGGGAAAATAACTAAAAATTTTGAGATCTTTCTAACGATGTATAATACTTTGTTTTCTTTACAGAAGTATCTAAACCCTAAGATTACTAGATCACTAGAACCACTACATGAACCACTCTGGACCACCCGTTACTTGTATTTGCACCCTAAAAGTTGTCTCAAAACCTACATATGTTGCGTACACTGTACCATATGTAGGTTTTGAGACAACTTTTAGGGGTGCAAAATACAAGTATTTACAGACTCACAGCTGGGTATCTCTAATTTCGAGATTCTTACTTAATTTAAGCTTAAATGACTGGGCTATAACTAATTATACCTAACCTGACAAACAAATCAGCAATGGATAGAGTGATGGATGTAAAATTTGTCAGTATTTTTTATGAATTCATACGTAATACCTCGACTATTTTTTTGTGTGCCTATCTGGTTTGTTCTTTCTGTGACCGCAATCCATCAATTCTTCTTTTTGCACATAACAATCATTTCTGGGCTAGCCCGTAGGTAAGCAGTTAGGAGCGACGGGACTTGTTTCAGAGGTCCCGGGTTCGATACACTCTTCGAGCAGCCTGTTGTCAGGCAGCAGTGACAACGATTTTCATTTGGAAATATAGATAGCTATATGTTTCCAAGTGAAAATGGCCTTTGCCCGGCATTGCTGCACCAATAAAAAGTCAGCCCTATTAGATTAATTCTAATAACAAAAATCATCAAATATGTATGGATTAACCATTGGGTTAGCATCTAAAATACGAAGTAAGGAGAAGTTTCAGCCCAACGGCTCATAGGACGCAAGGTTCTGATTGCTGTTAAAAATATAATAAAAATAAAAAAAAAAACATTTCTCACATAACCAATTCAATCAAGCGTAGTTTAGTCTTGATTTTTAAATAAACATAAATCATAAAAACATTTTGCAATTAAAGACTGTCCCTAACTTCAACAACGAGACAAATTGCTCCACCTTTAATTATCATGCCATCTTTTATCTCGTTCAAGCGGTCAGCTGAGTATTTCGGTTTGGGATTCTGTCCGTTGGGCATTTCCATCTTGGATAATTCGTCCGAATCGGCGCGAGAAGGAGGCGTTTGGTGATCCTGTTATGTTGTGCCCTGTACTAAACGTGAAGTTATAAATCACTGAACGCGTTTGCGTTAGGACCTTTGGACGATCGCGCGAATTCGGCTGTCAGTGATATCCCGGGCTGATTTATGCGGGCGCGTTCTCTGAACGCCCATACGCACAGCAGATGCATTATCATATCGGTCCGCACTTCTACTCAATATCACGAGACGGTCAGAGAGGATTAGTAGAAGGAGTCGAAATGCATTTGGATTTTTTAAATTTATTATGGCAATCTATACAATGTGCATTAGACTAAAATTTTTGACAATTAAAGAAAATGCCACGTGCAGGATAACTGTCCACTCATAACTCCCTCTATTTTACAATAATTACAGTAAAAATTCAATTAATTTCATGTAGTATTTTATAGCAAGTTCGTCTCTTGAGTTGCTTAGGTCGTGAAGGTCTGAATAAGTTATTCTCCAGTTGATTGGGATGTTTACTTAGTCAGTTCTTGTATCTGGTCCAAAACTGGTTAATCTCTTCTTCGATGGTTAGTATATGCAGAGTTAAAGTCAGTTAAATCAATGTTATGATATATTTATTCACTTTATTAGAGTTTGTGGAATAAAAAACAGCACATAAATATAGAAATAAGTTTATCAGTCACCCAAATTCTCTAGCAAACTCCTTAATAATAGAGAACTATCGACGTAGGTTGAAGAAAAAAGCGCAACTTCATCTAAGTCATCAATTTTCCTGAAAAGATTGAAATAACTTAGTTATCTTCTATATATATATATATATAAAAAAGTCGGGTTTCCTTCCTGACGAAATAACTCCAGACGCACGAACCGATTTCGACAATTTTGCATTCGGTGGAAAGGTCTCGGGCTCCGCAAGGTTTATAGCTAAGAAAATTAGTTGTGCTTGGCATCGTGCCTTAATGCAAGCTGCTGCAACTTCACGCACCGTAATTAAAAATTCGTGTAATGACACTAGTGAGAATTATCAGAATTATGCTTGGTTAAGTGAGTACATAGTTAGTAATATTTAGAAAATCGGTTTTTTTCAACCTCAAGCATCATGAATATTACAGTATTAATAATGGTCCTACCTTTAGGATTTAATTACGTTATGGTGTAATTAAGAATATTGCGTTGTATGGCCAGGATTAGTTAAAAAAACCGAGCTTGCCAGTTCAATTATATTACTTTTTAATTGTGATTATGTCATTGAAGATATCACAGATTGAGCTTATTTGGATTCAAATTAAAAAAAATTATACAGTGAGGCAGGCGTGTGGTTTCCTTTAAAATTATTTTGATTGTTATTGGGTTACAACCATTACTTGAGGGAATGGTTAGGTGAGACTGGTTGGTAATTGGAAAAGAAATGAGGCATATTTAAATGCATCAATGTTGAACACTAATATTAGAATAATTAAAGAAAACGTTAACAATTTCTAAATATTTTGTTTTAATTTGTTTCTTGCGGTTCGAGCAGCTCTCTGATTAAGAGAGAAGACTCTGAAGTGGCTTATCTGGGCGTTTTGCATCACCGAATCTTAGTTATTCGCCAGCAGGAGTGAAGACTTACTGATTTTTATAAGTCGATTAGTGCAACACTGATTTACTAATTGATGGTTGCCGAAAATCAATTGTAATAAATATAACTTTTAATTAATTTTTAATTCGATTACAGTTTGGTACATTTTCAACTGACTGTTCTTATTAATATTAATATTAAAAACAGCATAATTTTTCTTAATTACGTATGTATTTATAGTTGTTTTTTATTATTATTATATTGCCACGTAAAAAGCTTATTTGCAAAAAATATGAAGAAATGTATACTGTCATTTAAGAGGCGCATTTTAACGAACGTGATTTATAAAAAAAACTTGCTGAGGTTTGCTAAAACCTTGCCCGATTCAACTTTTGTGAATATGTCAAAAACTTCATGAGTCTTATGCCAAGGGTAATAGCTCAGATCTTTCCCCTACTTGCAATAAAAAGGGAAAATGGATTTTTTATCGTGTGCGTATGCTGAAACTTTTCCTAAAATTGCTTAACCATGACATGAGCATCGTATTATGTGATGCTATACTCGATGTTAAACTTTTCAGTGTTATGTTCGCGTTGAAATGCCCGATACTTTATGTGAAGTGATGTTTTAAGCCGTGTATATTTTTTCTTGACAACCTAATTTATCTGAAGCGTTTTCCTTATATGTACGAAAATATTACTGGTTATAATTCTCCAAGCATAAGAGTACACTCATTCATATAAAATATAAAGGGAAAAATCTCGATTAACCTTTTATAGCTACCATAAATTCTTGAATTCCTTAAGCACAAAAAGCCATAATTTGTGGTGTCTCCAATGTGGGGAAAGTAACAAATCGTACTGTAAGTCAAACAATGATTCAAAACGTTTTTGTCTGAAACTAGAATAGAAAAATTCCTAAGAGGGTTTTTGAAAAAAAAAAACTGTCGTTTGCACAAAAATAGTGTTGTTTGTTATTAAAACGACGTAAAATAGCTCGATATGGCGCGCTCTGGGATATGGACGTCGTCCCGTCTGTTGCGCGGATTAGGATGGAATCTTGGTATTCGAACCGCGTAAAGGATCAAGTCATCTTATCCTGTGTGACACGACGCATACTGCAGTCTAATTACGGAATGGCCTAACATAACGCTACATCAAAGGTATCATCGTGGAGCGCGCTTTAATGTCTCAAGCATTAGATCAACTGTTGACGTGATTGCCTTGCTAAGGGAAGACGACGGAACGGAATACCTGCCTGCAGCGCAAACCGATACTGCTACAAACAAGAACAAATAATATCCACACTTTACCTCCTGGAACTTGAGGAATAGAACATATAACAAGAGCTTCTGTAAACTACTAGATTTCTTTTATAACTCGGCGCTTGAGTATTCTTATTTTTAATTTCTTTTGATATTTCGATACCCACTTCGAGCTGCCTGCTGACAGGCAACATTGACAACGATTTTCACTTGGAAATATAGATAGCAATATGTTTCCAAGTGAAAATAGCCCTCACCCGGCATTGTTGCACCATACTTGTCCTATTACAGAGATTGTAATATAAAATTTATCATACAGAGATATGACAACTGTTTGGGTTGCCATCTGTAATAAAACAAACGTAGTTTGTAAGATCTTACTCACAACAGCTCATAGAACCCATTAGTTCTGATTGCTGTTCAAATAAAATTATAATATATATATATATATATATATATATATATATATATTAAAATAAGATTGAATCTTTAGTGTCAGGTCTTGGCATTTATTATAAAGATTTTTAAAATGTAGAATAATAAAGTAGGGGTAAAAATAAAAATAAATAGTGGTCTGCAAGAAGACAGGTTCCCCAAATAATTGATTTTCATTTCTTCCCAATCAATAATAAATAGTGGTCTATCAGAAGGCAGGGCTCCCAAGTCAATAATTCCTTTTCTTCCCTTGTTTATTATTTTCTTTGACATTTTATTTCCAATAATCACCTTTTATACTACATAAATAAGTATAAAAAACAGTTTGGACAGAAAAATAAAAATGTTTAGATTATACATTTTTATTTTCCTTTCCAAATTTCTGCTTCCGTGCCTTTTGGTCTTGCTCTTCGACTTTCAGTTACCTGTATTTTCTCTTCTCACGTAAGTCATCAATCATCTGCATTCTTCTTCTTCCCAATTCTTTCGTCCATCTATTTTTCCTTCGACGACGTCATGTAGAAAGCACAATTTTTTGCAGAATGTGTCCGACCCAGTTTTCTTCTCTTTTAAGAATCGCTCGTAGTAAAGTTGTTTCTTTGTCCACTTTTTTCACGACTTTATTTGTTACCTCATCTGTCCACTTCCATTATCTTTTCCATTCGTCCCTAGCACCATATTTCAAAACTCTTAATTTTACATAGTTTTTGTCTTCATAGTGTCCATGTCTCTGATCAGTACAAAGCAATGCTCCAGACAAAAAACTATTATCTTTTAGTCTATTAGTCTCTATTAGTTTAGTCTCTATTAGTATTATTATCTTTATTAGTCTCTATTAGTTTTTTTTGCAAGTCGAGACTTAGTTTGCTCGTCAGTAGCTTTCTCATTTTTTATAAATGAAAGTAGGGATAATACATATTATGCATTAAAACTTTATTAATTGAATTTCAACGAGCTCAATAAGTAAGAACCAGTACTTTTTTGTCTGGACCAAATATCTTTTCAATTTATCTTGTTTTCTTTCAGCAGGAACAGTAATTTGAATACTTCTCATTGTGTCAAAAAGAATGTTTTCTCGAACATCTTCACTTTCCTGATTTTTGCCTTCTGCATCTCTCCCTTACCCTCGTTCAAAATAATCCAAGCAAATTGCAAATTGTATGTCGAAATTTCGTTTCTACAGCTTTTATGGTCTTACCATTTCTATAATGCTGAGTTTGGCCATATATTGAATCGTTTAATCAACATGTTTTAAAAGTTCAATTACTTCCCGGATATAATATCGATTTAACAAACTTCAGTAATACTAATAATCCTGCGAAAGCACCTTATGAAAGGCCTTATCTAGTTGCTTTGACGCGGGTTAGATGATAGAATTACCAATTCAGATTAGAAGATTCTGGCGCAGTATGAATTTCAAATGCAGACTATTAGCGACTGATCCGCTCCCCCATTCTTGTGTAATATATGAATTTACATAATTACTTTATTAATCTTGGACCTTTCGTACCCATTCATAATAGTAGACCATTATAACGTGATACACGAGGATAATATTCAAATTTTGACACTTCATATTTTTAATCCATTGCTGTAAGACGAACATAAGATAATGCCAGTTTATTCATAAAATATATGAATTATTGAAATTATTTCATATTGGAAACAAATGCCAAGATATATGTATATAAAATTTTTGGTTTGTCTAATCCATTATAATCTAGTTTCTATGATCTTTGTATCACTTGTAAGCGCAAATTTAAAGTGAGATTAATTGTATTTAAGTTGACTTTCCCGAATTTATTTCGATTCAACTACAATATCTATTAATTACTTACAATTCCACTACTTATCTGTACAAAGCTCAATGCTACAATCAATTAGGGTATTATGTTAAACTCCAACTATAGCACTGGGAAATGCAGTTCCTAAGAGACATTCATTCTAAGCGCATACCGAGGGATTCGTGCATTTCTCGCCGAGGGTTCGAAGGGCTAAACGCTTCCTCTGCGCCATTCGGACAAAATGGGTCGAGAGCAACTAACACCGCTGGGATTTCCCGATACTGATTGCTACGCTCGCGGACTCTAATCCGTTTCCTAATGCCCGGAGCGCGCGATCCGCAGAGTTAGAAGATAATTTCAAGAACATTTGATAAATAATAAATAGAGTTTTCATGTATGTTTGAAGTGCATATAGTATTTTTTCTGGGTAAAATAATTTTCAACTAAAATACTCGAATATGTGGAGACTTCAACCTGTAGGGCGTGTCCCCTCCGTGGCGAGCACAGTTTTTTTTTGTTGTTATAATTTATTTTTGTTAATCAAAACTTTAATATCTTATTTACAAAATTGATAGATACAAAAAATAAATAATGAAAAAATACAATAAATTGAATATAAAATGAAACAAAAGCGAGCTCAGTTGTTTCCAAAATACTATTTTGTCAACAAAAAACAAAAATTTGATATGATGTAGAAAAATCCGTCTCCTAATGCCCGGAGCGCGCGATCCGCAGTCCGCGGCCCGGAGGTGTTGCCGGAGAGTTAGAAGATAATTTGAAGAACATTTGATAAATAATAAATAGAGTTTTCATGTATGTTGTTTGAAGTGCATACAGTCTTTTTTATGGGTAAAATAATTTTCAACTAAAATACTCGAATATGTGCAGACTTCAACTTGTAGGGCGTGTCCCCTCCGTGACAAGCGCAGTTTTTTTTTGTTGTTATAATTAATTTTTGTTAATCAAGACTTTAATGTCTTATTTACTAAATTGATAGATGCAAAAACGAAATAATAAAAAATACAATAAATTGAATATAAAATGAAACAAATCACTGGCTTAATGTATCTGTATTATCGTTTCAATAAATATTAATATTAAATTCAGTTAGAACTATCCTTACAGCAGTGTTAGTTTCTATATATTTATATTACTAAAATATTATTAACTTCCCGTAGGGCAAGTTATAGTAATCGCAAAAAAATCGAAAATGAAAATTTTTATATATCTTTACGTTTCACGGGTTTCTGAACATTTTGGCATACCTTAGAAAAAATGGATGTATGTGTGTGTGTGTGTGTGGGTGGGTGTGTGTGTGTGTGCGTGTGTGTATGTATGTGCGGATACAAATTTTCGTCGACGATTTCGGGAACACGGATCAACCGATTTGAATAATTCAAAAAACATTCGATTCGTATTGATAAGGAGACGTGCTGATTAGTTTTTGGCGAAGGCAGGTCTAGCCGTTTCGGAAATACGGGGCAAAAAGTGCCGGAAACGGTAACTCAGTTTTTAAGAGAACGGAGCGTCCGATTTTAATAATTTAAAAAACATTTTACTTGTATTGACAAGATAAAGAATTGATCAAATTTTCATAAAGGCAGGTCTAGCGGTTTCGGAGATCTAACGAAAAAAGTAAAAAAAAAATGCCATTTGGCGGTCAAAAATGATCATTAGACATATGCACATCAAATTTTTAGATATTTTATAGAGATTTTAACAATAAGTATAAATTTTGTTTATTTTCCTATGGGTTCCGTATCAATGTTTACCCGTTAGACAGCGACGCCGCGCATACGCGCTTTATATTTTGTCTCTATGCAGTTAAAGCAGTGCGATTGCTTTGAAAAACAAGTTCAGATCTTCCAAAATATGTCAAAATAAAGAAAACATTTTTTTTTCAAAAAAAAAAAAAATTAAAAAAATTTTTTTTTAAAAAAAAATTTAAAAAAAAAGTAATTTTTTGTCCAATTTATAGTTTGTCAAAAATCTTATTTTTTCGAAGTAAATTTTTTTCAAAAATGTTAATCGTTTTTAAAAAAAATAATAATTTTTGGTACGGGAAGTTCCAGCAATTTGCCTTAAGGCACGATGCCCTAATTGCCTTAAGACAGAATTCCACTTACAGCTAGTTGAATTTTTATATCATAGTAATATTTCAGATGTTTGTAACTATGAAGATACATTCCAAGAGAAATAAATTTCTTATGCTTACAAATAGATATCTATTATAAATTTGATAATGTTTATTTGGGAGAGAATTTTAATTTTTGTTTAAAATTCAATATAGAATTGTATGAACTAAATTTTACAGCGCAAAATTTAGTAATAAAATGACATGTTTATGTGAATCGATAAAAGTATCAAAATGGATTGTCTTTATTTTTAGCGATGTACAAATGCTTATGTTATGTTGCTATGCATGCCCTTCTAGAAGGATTATTGATTCAAAATTCATTTCTATTCGCCTTACATATGAATATTTTCGAATATATACTTGCATTTGAGAAGTTGGTTACTAAAATGGACCATCATTAAAATATCTGAAGGCCAAAACCGTGTCGAAACACCTGATAAATTTTTAAAATGTTATTATATTATAATTAATAATTTAATAACTAATTTGTTTGCACACTACCCATCATTAGTTTATCTTGACATTATTTTAATTATTCATTTAATATATAAATAAAATACAAGTCCCATAGACTATGCCATAGTCCACTCTGGGTTTTCGTCAAACGTGAAGCAACTTTAGAGTCAGAACATTTTTTTGTTATCATTCAACAAGTTTGATTTTTGATTTAGCTTCCTGATATAAATGCTAAGTTTGATCCAGTCTGGCAACAATATTTAGTGAAAAACTCATCAATCCCCACTGTATGTCAGATTACCACGATTTGTCGAATATGGTATGCTCTGGTTACCAACTCCTGATTTATAAAATTTTAATTAATCCCGAAAGATAAATTTATAATATACTGGAGCTTGCATTATTAGACCAAAATAGCATACCCAGTGAAACTATTTTAACTGTTCAAATGCCTTTTACTATTTCCATATTCTGATCTAAAAGATAGTCCTACTAATCTACTTGATTCACTTCGAAGTTTAATGAATTTTACTATTCTTGAATTTCAACTATAAGGTTTAGTTACATCAAATAAGGATAGTATATAAATGGTTAAGTGTGTTCATATAACTTTCTCGAGATTTTCCAGTTTTTCTTAAAATTTCGATTGCAACTTTCCTGTAGGCCACACCGTGCGGAATTCGAAGTTGCGATATATGGAAAAAAACTAAGAATTTTGAGACCTTTCTAACGATGTATTATTCTTTATATGTTTTTTGATATAATAATAAAAAGTTTATTGCAGTATTAGTTTATTATAATGCACAACATTGCATTATATTTTCTCATTTTAACCAAGTAACACAAGCACGATTTACATCATGATTACCATTTTGTTCAAAAAGAATCTTCATAATCGCGCCTAATGAGATGTTATGAGACACGATATCCCAGGCTATAATAAAATGAAAAAAAAAAATTAATTTACCGACAATGTAATAAGCCACGCGTCAGGTGTTTTAAGTTGTCTAATTTTATTAAAAATTTGCGATTAAGAAATCTCTTCCATAAATTTTATATCCTGCTTGACACGGTCGTAATGAAAAATAATAATTAAGATCTTGCGCCATTGTCTTTTGTTCTTTGGCACTTTGCTCGCAGACTGCGCATAGCCATCCGAAGTAATTAGCTTTGATACTGTCATAAAACATACAGAGACAACCTGACTGCAAAGGAAGCTATTTTGATGAAGATACTTCTTTGTAAGAGGAGATATTTTTATCTTGGGACATAAAAATCACGGATTAACATATAATATCCTTTAAGTTTGTGGAGCTGATGAATTTATAGTCTCGTAATTAAATTTAAGACTAATGAAACAAATATTGCAAAAGTAAAACGTTTAATATATTTAACTTTTCGAAGGAGAAGTTTTTTTCCGCCAGGTTGTTCTGAATCGAAAGAAACCAAATTTGGAAAAAGTATGCGTATGTGTATGTGAGCCTATTTTTGACCATCGATGTTTTTTTTTAAAACGGCTGAACAGATTTCAAGTTTTAAAGCCATCTGATGTAACTTGATAAGCTCTGCCAGTGGTCGGGTTTGCGCTACAATCAGCCAAGTCGTTTCTTTGTAATCAGCAGAAAAGTTTAAAACTATTCGTTCTCGTTTTAGAGTTTGAATAGTAACTAAACTCTAAAAATTAAAAAAAAATCAAAAGTTCTAAATCTATTGGTAGAAAATCGCGTTGATTAGTGTTTGGTAAAAATCGGCCGGGCCGTTTCTTCGTAATTATATGTTCGTGAAGCGTTATATGGCGATAGTTTCCGTAGTCTGAAATAACACACTAAAATATTATAGGCCTATGATAAGTGGTTGAATTATAAAAATCGTAAAAGGCTTAGAATTTCTCTATGCGTTCAAGTGATTCTAATCAGAGTCTATACTGATTACAGTTTACGTCCAAACTAAATATATTTATTGTATAAAATATAATATATAACATATATTTCTAGAATCCGAAATAAAATGTGTTAAATAAATTAATTTAATTTATACAATTACATATACTATAAGTATGTTTGAAAGGCATCAATTGGAAATCAGAAATCGAATAATTTTTACTGAAAGCGATAATTTTATTTCCGTTAATTTCGAACAAACATTGAACATTTTATCTAAATAGCTGAATCGCTATTCATATTGATAAAGTTGATTATGTATAAACATCGGAAAGTTAATGCAACTTGCCTAAAGGCATAATGCTACTTACAACAAGTTAAAAAAAATTCTCCCATAACTATGAAGCATTTCTCAAATACTTCAACTAATTGGTATACTGCACAGAAATTGTTAAAATTTATAGGAGTCATTGTCAGAATTTAATTACGAATATTATATTAATGTCATAATTCAGAATCAATTTTCGCAGACTAAATATATTTGTCCTGCAGAACAAATATATCACAACATCTATTGCAAATAATACATTTACCTTGAATTAATCTAGGCAATTGTCGAACGTTCTTATTGCTTTTGTTAGATATATTCCAATAGCATTTGCCGCCACCAAAGCTTATAAAACCAAGCAATATCGTCTCAACATTAAATAAATTGTTTCGGTACATACCTCCCTGCAATAGATTCGAACGTAAGATTTATTATTCTCTTGGTTTGTCTTTGCGAGTTTGTGGTTTTGCGATGGCCGTCTCGTCCCAGCCAAGGTCGTTAGGTCAAGGCGCCCGAGAAGATCAAATCTCGAATTGACGAAATATTTAATGAATAATTTAGAGATTTTCGATGAAAAAAGCAAGTATTATGGTAAAACACATTAGGACTTACGCGACGCTTTTATAAATGTTGAATATAGAGATAACTCAAGCAGAAGTTTTAATAAAATTTGTTTCTATAAAAATACCAATCATTGTGGAATTTGGTATTATTCAGTCCGAGTCATATATATCTCTTTTATTAAGGTTCTAGTATGTACCATTGTATTACTCTAATTCTTATATGGCAATATCATATTGCGGATACAGATTAGTCTCGGTATAGTAAACAAATTATCTGTAACTAAATTAATTATAGTCAAATACATGGATCAACCGATATTATATTTATTTATTTATTTATTATGACACCAAAATTAGGTAATGTATTATATAATGTGCAAGAATTATCTCTACATTCAATTTGAAATATCAGTTTAGTAAAAATAAATCGATTAAAAAAATCATATTTAAAACACATGTATATATAAGTATTAATAAATATTATGGTTTGTGATATTTTTCATGAAAATCCACGAATAAGCTCCAGAAAAGAAAAATTCTCTAGCTGTCTTCATTATCCAATTCTATGGCCTTACGATTAAAGAAATATCACTGAAATGTTTATAAGAGCAAATACAAAAATAGATTTTTATTAAAAAAAGACTGATTTTTGTCATAATATCGTTATATATAATTAATAATGAATACTTTCATCCTGCTATTATCTTATATATACAGTTAGTATTTTAATAAAAATTAATTTCAATAAAAAAACTAGTCACAAATCATATTTCTCCTAATCGTATAATATTGTATTTTTTCTATGATATAAATTATCATTTTCTAAAATAACAACATATTTCTATTATTTCATATTACCACTGATTGCAAACTATATTTAAATTCGAAAGCTATATACTTGAAGCTAATTATAAAATTATCTAGGAGTTTGATCAAACTAGTAAATATGCTTCAGTTAAAATTGTGAAAAAGATGAATATCACAGTGATTTTTTTTATTTTTGGCAGAGTAAACTTGTGAGAATCTTGAGATATTAGACAATTTATTATCTCCACATATATGTACATAATATTTATTTTCTCCACATGGTGAACTTTTACAACAATTTATATACTCGTACACGAACCGAACTGTAACAAAGTTTAAAATGTTTCTTTCATATGGGGCTATTTATCCACTTGTTCAAAGTTTTTCTATTTATATTTTAGACAAGTTGAAATTAGTATTTAAATTCAATGTAACCAACATAAGTCATTTTATATGCATATCAATTATAATGTTAAGAATCCTATTTTTATGTGGAGGATTTTCGATAACGAATCTAAATTATTCATGTGCGTGAGCGAGAACATATAATTGCTCCTTGTGCATTGAAATAATCTGATTACGACTTGAATATAAATGAATTATACTTTGACGTTCAATTTGTAGGTTTTCAAATGATCGTTGAAAGTTAATTCAGGTATTTAATTGAGCTGCCTCGTTAAGTAATAGTTATTTCTCAACTCGAAGTCACTTCGTTGATTTTCCTGAATACATTTTTGGGTTATACAATTAGGTCAATATATATATATATATATATATATATATATATATGTGTGTGTGTGTGTGGACATTTCTATATAAATAATTGCAAATGCTGAAAATAAATTGAAAGCTTTTATGCAAAGTATAACAAGTCTGATACTGGTCAAGATGCGCATGATGTATGAAAATAATATATATATATATATATATATATATATTTGTCATTTTATTTATTATGATCTAATATATAATAACAAAGATAATAAATGAAAATCATACTAAATATTATATAAAAAATATAAAAATATTTACAAGCCAAAACAAGTTTACAAATTAACTAACTAAATAGTCTAACTATTTAACACATACTATTAGTAGAATATAAAAAGATAAAATAAAAAAAATTATATTCAAAATTCTAGCAAAAAAACTATAAAAGAAGAGCTTAATATGTCCAATACTCTACTCATCAGAATTCGATGTGTTTTCAAAAATTAAAATTATTTACAAAAATATTATGTTAGTTAAGCTATCCAAGACTATTATTAATATTACAACGTATTAGGTATTAATTTTATCATTGATAAAATTCAGAATATGATTCAAATTATAAGAAAAATGCCTTTACAATTATAGCGAAAATTTAGAATATTTTAAAAAAAAATTAAAAGCTTACGTACATAGCACTAAAGTTGTTTATAGGATGTTTTAGTAGATATTGTTTTATTACTAATATAATACTTACATTGAAATTCAATAAAATTATTCTTTTTTTTCAGGTATGTGCTTCTAGCCAATTCTTTGTGACTAATTTGTTAAGGTAAACAATTTTTTTTTAATTATACAAATAATAAAAAAAAATATATGGTTTTTAAGCTTTAGATTTTTGTTCAACGTTAAAACATATGCTTGAAGTGTGTATTTGCACCCAAATTTGTCATTTACAATTTGGTTATCATAATGTTTTATTTAACTATTATTTAAAATTGGTTTGGTTTTTTCATTTTGATGTGTTTTTCCTGATTTGACATTGTTAACGTACTGAATGATGACACACGCGCTAAATAATTCTTATTTAATTATTAATTTCGACAATTTGGCTGCAAATAAATATTTCAATAACATAATATAATATGAACAAATACGATTAGAAATGATACGAGTACGTCAATTTCTTGGAATATAATCGAAGTATAACGCCATTAAATTATTATCTGTGTCAATGAACGGCGTTGCTATGAATTGTTATGAATAATTTACGCCGTGCTTATAAATAATTTATCTAAGCCCATCTTGTGTTTTACATCGTCAACAATATAAGTCATCGTATCTCTTATCCATTCACACTTAATAATGTGAATTATTTTACAACCCGGTAACAGCAATTGATCCTCATGATATATGCTAACCTTCCGTTTCGAAAGAAATATCATTTTCCTCAAACAATCCACAAATTCAATGGAAACAGCCCCAAGTGATGTGGAGCAATCTCCGTATTTCCAATCTGGATGTAGTCAATTCGTCTGTTCTATTCGTCTATCCGGCGTAGACTAGGCTAGACAGCAGAAGGATTCATTCGCTGAAAGCTTTACTATTGACGGGCCTTCGGGCACCGGTGATGAATTGTGCGGGTGCCTCGCGATCGCTACGTTTCCTTGTTTTCTCGGAAGTCTGCGTCAAAAGATGGATCGAAGACACGGGACGGAGCGGGAATAAATAGAATTGCTTCGAAAAGTTAACTCTGGAAATTGTTATACAGCGGAATAGGATAACTTAGCTAGCTGAGATGGAATAAATTTATCTTGATACAAAACGGACCATGGTTGCAAAAAAAAATAATTCTTTTTTAACACATTAAACACAGAGTCAGTCATATGTGTTTGAAGCTAGGAAGCTCTACAGGAGCCATGTCAGATATTTCTAACGTACGTGATTTGGTAGAATATTTTTTTAGCATAGCGCTATGTCAATCATATGTAGGACAAAAAGAATATTGAAACAATATTGTTAGGCTTGTTATATTGTTAGTTGTATTTTACTGTAATTAATTTAAGTTAATTTATTTTCTGTAATTACTAACTTTAATCATGTATCCGTAAAAAGGGTGTTACAGGATTTTGCCAATTTTTTTCCTTTGATACATAAACATTGCTCATAGGAATAGGATAACTTAGCTAGCTGAGCTGGAATAAATTTATCTTGATACAAAACGGACATTGGTTGTAAAAAAAATTCTTTTTAACATGTTAAACACAGAGTCGGTCATATGTGTCTGAAGCTAGGAAGCTCTGCAGGAGCCATGTTAGATATGTCTGACGTACGCGATTTGGTAGAAAGAGAATTTTTTTAGCTAATACTATGTCAATCATATGTATGACAAAAAGAAGGCTTAATATTGTTAGGCTTAATATTGTTAGGCTTAATATTGTTTTAGAGTTGTTTTTTACTAAGGTGACCATAGGTCCCGGCTTTTTCTAAAAGAAATATTTGTCCCGGTTTTAGGTGTTTTGTCCCGGTTTGTCCCGGATTTTTAAAAATGTTTTGATTGCCAATATTTTTTTAAATATATTTCTACTAGAAAATTTGAACCGAAAAAATGTACATCTAAGTTTTCAGCTCACCAACACTAAAACCACCCCCCCCCCTCCCGCTCTCACACACATTCTAATCCGTCCCGGATTTCATGCAAAAAATAAAGTCATCTTAATTTTACTGTAATTATATCAATTAAGATAATTTATTTTCTGTAGTTTCTAAATTTAATCCTGTATCCGTAAAAAGGTTTTCCAGGATTTTGCCAATTTTTTTCTTTTATATATAAACATTGCTCATGTGACATTGCTTCTGATATTATTATGGTGATTAACGTATTAAATTATAACACGTTTATTTTTTATTTATTTTACCAGCAATACACCTAACATGTATTTTATTTTCTGTTAAAATCGTGCATTTTATAAATTAGATTTTATTTTTTCTAAAGTAAAATTGACATTTTGATTTCAATCTAAACGTCGTTCAGAAAATCAATTACCAATTATTTACTTCATTTATTTTATAGCTTACAAAAAACTAGAAATTAGTTTTATTTTGATACAATATATCAAATAATAATTTTGTCAGAATAGTTACACTTTATGGCAAATAATATTGTCCTAATGATGTTGTTACAATGACATGAAAATATTATAAAATTACTATTTATAAAATGGTACATATTACATGGTACATTTTTATAAAATGCATAATTAGTATGTAATTTAAGTACCTACATGTTATCAAAAACTCGAAGCTTAATTTCAGTAACTTATACATAAATTAAGCTTCGAGTTTTTGATAAGATGTAGGTACTTAAATTACATACTAATTATGTATTTTATTAAAGTATGTAATATGTACTATTTTATGAATAGTAATTTTATAATATTTTCTTGTCATTGTAACAACATCATTAGGATAATATTATTTGTCATAAACTTTCTGGGGTTGAAATGAGAATAGCGTTAGAAAATTATTTATGCAAAGTGTATTGGGTCTTCAAAATCCTTACCGTAATAATTTTTTGTAATATTTTATATAATTTAAGCATTCATGAGTTTGGGTCAAATCATGCCAATTCTCAGTTAAAATAGCTATTATTCCAGTCTCTTATGTTGAGTAGTCACATGAGTTGGTAGTCACGAAATTGTCAAAAAGCTGTGTCTATGGTGGCATTCGAGCGTTTTTCATAATCTCAACTGATAAAACATAACCTCCAAATGGAACAAGTGTCAAAATATAATATTAGTTCGACTTCTTGAAGTCGAACTAATGTTATATTTTGACATTTGTGTATATGAGGTCAGGTTTTAGCAGTGATTTTGTGTAAAAAAACCTCCATTAAACACCACAAACATAGCTTTTTGACAATTACATGGCTACCAACTCGTGCGACTACTCAATATATAAGATCAGTAACATAAAAAAGATATATTATCCGAGAATTGGCCTATTATGAGCCATTATATACTTTCAACGTTATTTTATTTACCTTATATTCTGATAAATAAATAACCAGAAGGCTTTCGAAACTAAAACGGAAAATTTCAAAGGTACAAATTCTATCCAATTTTCTCAAAAGTGTGAATTTTAACATCATGTGATCGATAACTACGGTGTCTTCGTGCAAAATCCTTCCATTTCGAAGCAGATGTTCGATGCTTCGCGAATAAAGCATGTTTTGTTCGCTCAACAAAGCTATCCTGTCCCGATTCCCTATACGACAAGCGACTTTGATAAGATTAATGCACGACGGAGCTTTCCTCCTGCGCGTGTTTACAAAACAATGCGGTGACATGAAATAAATATAACTGGTCATTGCGTAAACAACTGGCTCGACATCAGCACAACTTCGATCACGACAGCTAACATGGTGAGACGAGGTGGTCTGTTAGTATCTCTTCAATTTTTATAGCACCGACGAAATCAAATTCTCATGAAATTTATGATTCTAGCCAACGGGAAGTAGAAGTTGCTTATTCAGAAATTGGCATTGGCCACGCTTAGTTGATTCGAAGCCATAGTATTTTGTCTTATTATTACAACCTTCATTAAAGCTGATTTAGCACAGGCTTATCAAATGAAATGGACCGAAGAACATTTTTTATGCACTTTCATAATATACTGCTGCAGAATGCTCAACTAAGATTATGTACCAACAAGAGTAACGAATATAGTTCTTTCATCTTATTCTATTTTTAACAATTTTTGTTGTCTTCCATTAGTAGAATGTCTTCAATTATTGGATTTGGGTGGTTATCTCATTTGTTTCTATGTATTAAAGCCCGAATTTTCATTTCTTTGTTTATTGTGAAGTTTGTGACATACCACGGTGCGCTAAGAATTGATCTTACAATCTTGATTTTATCTAGTTTTTTCTATTATCGCAATATTTGATTTTGGTGCAGTGCCCCATGACTCTACAATCTTCTATTTATATTGGTTTTATTACACTCTTGTACAAAAGTAATTTGTTTTCAACAGACAATTTAGAGTTTCAGCCTATTATCCAATATAATTGTATAGTTTTTTGCGAAATTACTTAATGTAATTTAATTAATGTGACGTCTCCATGTTAATTTATTATTATCATGCATACCGAGGTACTTCACTATCAATTTGCACCATGTACCACAAATTAATTTCTCGACAGCTTATATTTACTATTTATATTGAATTTAATATAAATACCAATGCTTTACTTGTATGTACCACCATGTGCTGCAATTTGTTGCACATTTTGTACCTTTTTTTCATTATATTTTTTAATCAAGTATTATTAAAGCAACGTATAAAAAGGTGATTAATTAAAAATATTCATCAATTAAAAATAAAAAATCAGATAATGAAATGTTGTAATTGTATTCTTCAGTACAAAAAAATCAAAATGATTTGAATTGATATATTCTTGTCATGTCTTTAATTGTGCTAATATTAAAATTGCTGCGTCTGTCAATTGATTAAACCTTTAATCTTTGCATGTCAAAAGTTTTCGTTTATTGCTTTTACAGGCTGCGTTTAATTGATTTTTTGTATTGATTTTTTTTCGAAATAAACTTTGCGAATAATACTTAATTTTTATGCATATGTTTGACATTTTTATTATTCCATATATCCACACAGGATGTTATTAATTGTAATAGTCTTCTTTGTACGTTTTAAACTCCGTTATGAGATGTACGTCGTAACATTCATTATTCTCGAAACGGCCATTTATTTAGATATTGCATCCATACAGGCAATAAGGAGGAGCTCGTTATTTATGAGATTTGCGTTGTTGACTTGTCATATAAATCAAATTGTTGTGACTTTCATTATGCTTTTCATAGTTATGAATTCTGCAAGAGTCCACATTGAATCCATTATTTAAAGTAAACGTTTGAATGTCATGAATGATTATGCAAGAAATTTTATAACGTGCAAAGTAAGTGAAAACAATTTCTTAGTCTCGGTTTAATTTAAAACATTCCTACAGATATATATGGGAGTTAAATATTTTAATAGCATTAATAAATTGGTTTGCTACCAAATGTAAAGAAAATACGACTATCACGCCACAATAGTTTGTTCTTATCTCGGATTACGGACGTTTTCAGATACATATTATAATAGGCCGACCGGAAAAATGTGGAAATTTTCCATTGGCGTGACCGTTAAGACGACCATTTTCCGCGATCCGTCGTTCATTTTCACGATATATTTTCCCAGAAGTTGATAAGCGGGCACTTTAGCTTTAGCCGGGTCTCTTATTTATCGCAAAGTATTGTATTATGCAAACTACGTGGCATTTTTGTCGAACACAAGAACTAACTTACACCCTCGTCCGATGTGTCGTGAAAATGAGAAACTCATTTTGAACTTCCATTGTATATTACATAATTATCGTAAATTACTGCTATATCGCTAAAAATGATCAGCGGCTTCATTATGCAAATTGTACATACTACATTATTATTTTTCATTTGAATAGTGATATATTTGTTACTGGAGGGAAAATTGCTTACATTTCTTGTTAGTTTTACGATACTGTGGATGATTTTGAAGCAATAAGTGTGGTAATTATATTATTTACATTGTTAAGTATTGCAAATTAACTGATTTACATATACCTTGACTCGAACATGTTCCATTAACATTTTACATAACTTATATTGAGAATATTTGGTTTCAATGTGGAAATAATTTTGTTGTTTATAATGCTTTCTTCATAAGTGTAGGTGGATTAATACAAAATGTAATTGGGGAGACTGGGTGCGATAAACTTTACGGTCGAAAAGGAAAATGATGTATTTTTGTTCGAGCAAGTTTACATTATTGCATAATATTCAAAAGCTTTGTTTGAATGATTTTGTTGTGATGTGTCACATATTTTGGCGTTTATACCAATCGTTTTTTTTTGAACCTACTTTTATGCCTGCCACAACCTTCCTTTGGGCGTGGACAGTTGTGACACTCGCCCTTTTCTTGTATAATTTGATTTTATGACTAATCCATGGATTTTAAGGACTTTATTTCAATATTTACACGTAGCCAAATGTTCAAATTACCATTCAATTTGCTTTTCTCTCAGCTAACGGCCAAAGAAGAGAATAAATTTAAAATTTCGTTAAAAGAGTTATGAAGAAAATCTAGATAAATAAATTAGATTAAAGCATGAATGTAAAAATACATGATTATATTATAGAATAAATGATGTTGTAATGACCATATTTAATAATATAATATAATAATGACATGTAGAATATAAAGTATATAAATCTCTCGTACCAGGTACTTCTATATGTCTGAGATGTATAAAATTTATATAAAAATTCTAATAAATAAAAAAATTATTGCAAATTCAAAAAAAGTGGCACAACCGTACCTAGTCTCCCCTACTATTTTATCTGGATTAAAACTATTTTTCAATTTATCCATTACCTTAAGTATAATTTTCATATCAATTGTGCATGATATCGTGCTTACCCAAGGTTGTGATCGAATCCGGGAATAAATTCGTGCTAAATCTTATTTATAAACTAGCTGTAAATGGAATTCTGTCTTGGGGCAATTATGGCATCGTGCCTTAAGGCAAATTGTTGGAACTTCCCGTACCGTAAGGAAATGTTCGAGGAATACTGTTTTCGAATAGATTATTATGAATATTGTAGCATTGTCTAATATTTATAAGAATTATATAAACTGAACTGCAAAGTTGAAGTTATTTGTAAAGTATATTAGAACTATAGTCAGAATTAAAAATAAAATCTGAATTATTATCGATATACAAAAAATTAAATTAAAAACAAACAAAAAAAAAAGTTGAAAAAGTTTTTCTTCCAAAATCAATTATTTTGTTAAAACAAGCAGAAAGTTCTTTAAATCATTTAAATCGGACGCTTAGTTCTCTCAAAAACCGCCATTTTTTACATATTTAGCTCCGTATCTTCGAAATGGCTGGGCCTGCCTTTGCCAAAAACTAATAAACACTTCTCCCAACCATTACTAATTGAATATTCTTTAGATCATTCAAATCGGATACTCCGTTCTCTCAAAAAGTCGATTTCTATTTTCTGAACTCTTTGTTCCGTATCTCCGAAACGACTGGACCTGCCTTTGCCAAAAACTAATCAGCTCTTTTCCCTATCAATAAGAATCGAATGTTTTTTGAACCATTCAAATCGGTTGATCCGTGCGCCCGAAAACGTGACTGGAAATTTGTATCCATACATACATACACACACACACACATCCATTTTTCTGAGGTATGCCAAAATGTTCAGAAACCTTCAAAACGCCGAGAAATGTAAAAATTTTCAATTCCGATTTTCGGCCCATTACAATAACATACCCTACGGGAAGTTAATAAAGAAATTTTATTGCAAAATAATGACTGCGCCGATTAATAATAATAATTTATATGTGTATAAATAATTTATATTATAAATATATCTTATGTCATGCGTCTCTTCAAACTTCTGTTTTTACTATTTGTATGCAAACTAATAACTTTCTTGCTGTGCAGTATCAGAATTGATAGTCCGTCCTAAATTCCGAACAACCACAAAATAATATCACCCATCATGTATCACGATGCCGCGGGTGTTTGACTGACGAAATTCTTGTTTAATTAATTGGCCGATAAATCTTACTTGTGACGAGTCCGACAGTCGCGGCATCACTCGATGCGTGGAGAGCGCACGACAGTTTCGTTAGCCCGGCATCAGTTGGGAGGTCTCGGGATGATCGCCACATTGGCAAGACTTCGTGACTTGTGACGTATGATTCCCAGGCTGGTTAATTCGCGACATGGGGAACACGATTAGTCATTTTTAATTAGAAGTCATGTGGAACCGTGTAGTTCAATTAGGATAAAAATGAGATTTGAAATACATTTATTTAAAGAAACTAGTGGGGTGCATGGCATCGTGCCTTAAGGCAATTTGTTGCAAATTCCCGTATTGTAGTCAAAAATATTGGTACGCAACCCCAAAAAAATTACACAAAATGGGTACACATTATTAAGATCTCTATGAAATATCTGATAATTTGATGTACATATGTCCAATAAACATTTTTGACCGCTAAATGACATTTTTAACTTATTTTTATTGAGAGTCCATAACCGCTGGACCTGCCAAAAATTTAATCAGTTTTTCATCTTGTCAATACAAGTAAAATGTTATTTGAATTATTAAAATCAAATGCTCCGTTCTCTTAAAAACTGAGTTACCGTTTTTGGCACTTTTTGCCTTGTATCTTCGGAACGGAGATCTGTCTTCGCTAAAAAGTAATCAGCTCGTCTCCTTATCAATACGAATCGAATGTTTTTTGAACTATTCAAATCAGTTGATCGGTGTTTCCGAAATCGTCGACGAAAATTTGTATCCGCACACACACACACGCACACACATACATACACACACACATCCATTTTTTCTAAGATATGCCAAAATATTCAGGAACCTTTGAAATGTAAAAATATATAAAAATTTTCATTTTCGATTTTTTTGCGATTACTATAACTTGCCCTACGGGAAGTTAATAAGATTTTAATACGTCTATTTAAAGAAATTATACTTGCTTATAAGAAAGCTAGATTCTCTGTTAAAACGTTATTATTTGGAGTAGTTGTTTTAAAGTATTATTTTAAGAAATAATGTTTTAATGAATTTAGGCTAGCATAAATAGTCCCGGGTTCGATTCCAACCACGGCCTAGCTCGGCATCAAGCTGCATGATCTCAAATTTCCACTTGAGGCTATGGATCTAATCGATATAATTTCAATTGAATATTGCTCTTCGTGCAATATCTCGATTAGGCACCAAATGGTTGCTTCTGATAGCATTTGATGGATTGCTTTTTTAATAGTGTCTTAAGCCAAGAATTAAGCAGGGTTCAAAACAGCTCATGGACAACAAAATAGTTTTGATTGCTGTTAAATCAAAAGATTCTTCTGATTCAGGCATTTTTCATTAAATCAAGATTTGTACTACGATGTAACTTTTAAACTGTTTATTTATCCATGCCGATTTCCTTGTTGATATGGGTACGCATACAACGTTGATGCCGGTACGCACACAACGACAGATCTTTATTCACATACGCGACGACTAATCCCAATCGACCCGTATAGAAATGGTATCATCGAGAGCGAATGATATGCCGTTACGCACTTCCGTTGCATTTGTACGGATTTACACCCTAGTCGCGCCTAAAGAAGTTTTACTTCAATAACAAAAATTGTTCAAGGCAAAAATGTTATTATTAACTTAAGATATTATGCTGCCTATTCAAAGATACCATTCTGCAATATTAATTTATAATATGTACATGTTTGTGGAGAAATGTTTTTTTTAATATATGCCTTCGACGTTTTGAGAATCAAAATTATATCGTTGAAAATTGAAAGAGTATTTTTCTTGGAAATTCTGAAAATTTTGATTATTCTATTACTATGCAAATATTTATATATATATATATATATATATTATTAGAGGATTGTTAATAACAATCTAATAACAATAAAAATGAAAACATTTCATCATTCCATAGTCGCGAATTTATCGCAAATCATCTTAGCTAATGTCTGCAAATTTTGGAAGACAAAAATCAATAACAATTTGTTATGTTGTTCTAGTGGTCTATAATTTATTTTTGCAGTGGCTATAAAAATTAAATAAATTAAAAAAAATTTACAACTTTGCACAAATTCTGGCCTGTAACTCATTCTAAAAGCATCAAATTTTACCTATTTCGAATGATAATTAATGCACTTAAGTATTATGATAATACTATTCTAAAATTTGCAGACACAAGCTAAGATGCTTTGCGAAAAATTCGCGACTATGAGATGATGATTTATTTTCATTTTTATTTTCAACCAAAATACCAGCTTTATTATTACTCGCATAATGGGTAAAACCGTACCTAATATATTTTCGCTCGCGCGGTTTAGGATTGTTGTCTGCAGCATCGCTGACGACGGATTTACGACTTGTGGATATTTTTGGAACGCTTTAAACTTTCGGGATGTCAGATCTGTCACTTTAGTATCTTTTTTGCAGGCTTACGGGCCGAGTAATAAACGACAGCAATCTTTTGATGTCTTGACATGTTTTGACACACGTGTGTGGTAGTCGTGCGATTCATATATGAGACTTGTTAACGCTTCAGGTGCACTGGAATGGATTGTCTAACATCTTGTTTTCAAAAATACAATGATTCGTCAACTGGATTATTGTTGCGTGTTTATTTGCATTTGGCATGACGATCAGAAGTTTTTTCCCAAGGATTTGCATTTTCGTTGTAAAACGTGGCTTATTATTTAAAAAAATGTTCCGGATATGACAAATGATACAGGTTGACATCGGTATACTTATAAGCAAATATCTCGACCAGAAATAATAACGTAATGAGATTAAATTACCTTGACAACTTAAATTCGGTTTCGGGCAAGTCCGATTCATTTCATTCTTGGTGTGTTGTCATTATTTAACATCGCCGGCACTTAATCTACTCCAAATGGGCCTCGGTGATACATGAAAGAATTAGGCCCGCGGCCCGTTGTCATTTGCAGTCCCTGGATGCCCCCCATTACATTACCGCGAAATTGATTTTTAATAAACGCCCCGCGGTTTCGGAGTGCGTCTGACTCGCCGCGCCATTATCTGCACGAACCCGCGTGAATTACGTTTTGCTAAACTCTTATCTTATTGTCGTACATATATCTCGAAGATGGTAATCGGTTTCAGTACGAATTTATGTTATTCATGTAGCAGAACTTAATTCAATTTTGGCGGCTTTATGTGAACCGCGGGGTATCTGTTAAACGATTAATTAACTTTGGATTTAAGTCTGTGAATAATTTTATTTATTTATTCCATTCATATTCAGTAACAATTCATATTATTTATAACGTCTTTAAGGATTGAACTTGTTCGGTCTTCTTAGCATTGTAAGTTATCAACTGAAATATATTAAATTCATAAATAAAGGAATGCGATTTTTTTTATTAGTTTTAATTCTCTTAACTACAACAGTGCTGAATGTCGTAAGTAATCAACATGAAAACGATTTCGTTTACTTCGTTATTTTTAATCAAACCATATATGGATACAGATATGTTGACCATACGTCCTGGTTTGGCCAGCACAGTCCCGGATTTTCACCTTGTGTCCCGGGTTTTTCTAAAAGCTATATCTGTCCCTGATTCAGATTTTTTGTCTGATATTATATCGGATTAATCGGATTGAAATAGCCTGTCGCATTAGTAATTTTGAACTTGCATTCTCATTTTTTGAATTATTATAGTGCAAGTACTTTTATATGTATTTATTTATTTATTTATTTTTTATTCATCATAAATTTTTGTTTTTTTTCCTTATTTTGCTAATTTTCTATATACCCCCAAAATTACTGAATGTCTTTTTTTGTATAAGACAGATTGTAAGTAATAAAAGAAAAAAAAATACAAAAATTAGAAAAAAAATTCGATAAATTTTGGACCGCCTGGCACAAGTGCTTACTTTTATTAATAAGTTAATTATAAAGAATATTGAACAGAATATTAACGTCCTGCATTAGCACAACAAGATGCCGACCTGATAGTTTTGATATAAAAAATATGATCACAGATAACATATTTTTTTATAAAAGCATATAGCTTTATTTATTCATATAAATGTGAGACCGTACAGCGTTTTTTTTAATTGATTTATTTTTTAATTATCCAGTATCACAGGTTGCTGAGATTTGTAATTACCAACAAAGTCGCTAATTCATTCATTCATATTCCTACTGATTTTCTTCGATTGGGTTTACCTGTCGGTATGTAAATTTCTCTTGAATAGTTGAAACTGGCTCTTGTACTTGACCTCGCATACCTTTTGCGACTTACGACACGCCTTATCAATAATATTGAATTGTCGATAATAATTAACCAGTCAGATAGTGGTGAATCTGCCACAGAAGTATGCTGGTACTTCTATGCAACGGTTCAATATACGGTTTTATATATATGAGATTACAAATAAATTTATATATCTTGAAGGATTAAGTGCATAATAATGTAAGAACTAATAAATGTTTTCTTGTGAATTACTGTAATTATTTGCAAATTCCACTACTTATTTACAGATAATACAAATAGCACTTAATATAAATAAGTTAACCTACATTGAAAGAGTCGATGCACATCAGATCTGATTTTTGCAGTTATGCAAAAGGGTTAAAAGACTTTCTTGGCTTATAGACTAGAGTAACATAATACACTAGTCTTAGACTAGAGAACTATGTTACGCTAGTCTATGAAAAAAATCTTTTCACGCATTTTCTACGAATGTCGTCCATGGACGACATCCGCATGAGGTGCTCACTATTCAGCATAATACTTTGGGCTACTTTCTGCAACCATAGGCCGCTATGACTTGAAGATCACAATTAATTAATATAAAAAAAAATGTTAAATATTTTTTTTGTTTTTCATTTTACATATAAAGGGTTAAAATGATTATATCTTATTTTATTTTCAAGCTAAAATATTTATATTATATATTTACTATTCACTTCCAATACTTGATACCCAATGATTGAAAAAAGCTCGTTTCCTTTCCATCTATGAGAGAATATCCAATGTACACGTAAATGTTTAATTATCATAAATAGCTTTTTATATGTATTTATATAATTATTTAAGTATCCGTTCTCGTATTACGCACTTCATACCGCTTTACCGAGATACTTTTAACACAGTAATCATCATCTTCATAATTTAAAATCAGTTTTCTTCAGTTCGTATAAGAGTTGAAAATTGCCCATATTTACATTCCTAGCAACGCAAAGGCAGCAGTAAAAATAATAGTCTGTTATTTTCCATTTTTGAATGATTTTATCTCGACTTTATTTACAATGGACACTAACCGTTCATTGGCTTGAATTGTATTTTAATAACAACGGATATGCTATGGTTTATTTATATTACTTTTAATAATAATATGAAATATGAGTTGCAATGAGATGAAAATGAATTGGAAGGAATTACTTGCAAAAATGTGAACAGATGTAGTAGTGATGATGGTTCAAGAGGGTTGGGTAAGCTATTACAACATACTTGACCATATGCTAAAAATGAGAAAGCGACTTTCCAATATACTTTTCAAGGGCTTTTACGAATTTACAAATATAGATTTTGTCTAGAGGATTCTCCCCTTCCCGAGTTCAAGGGCTTTTACGAATTTACAAATATAGATTTTGTCTAGAGGATTCTCCCCTTCCCGAGTTATAATCCTTAGGCGATTTATGCTTACAAATTGCAATAAAATATTTATGGATTCAATTATTTATATGATGAATTAATAATAAAAAATGATATAGATTTGTTTTATTTATAAAAATAGACTTTGGAAAAGTTCTGAATATTTCAGTCGCAAATTCAATTTTGTAAGAATAAAATGTGCTAAATATTCAATTTATTTAATGACACACTCTATATAGTATTATTTCTTACAGAACACTGAATCATGCGTATATGTATTCTAGATATCTTGGCCTCAAAACAATCTGTTTTATCAAATCCAATCCAGGTTTTCCGATTTAAATCCCATCTCTTTGACCACTTATCCACGAGCCAACCCATGAGAGTGCTGGACAATGAGTGAATTTGTTTTTAGAAATAACTTTTTTAAATGAAAACTACATAATGTTCTATAAAATACCCCATCCCTTACCGAAATTTGCCATCCCTGCTTGAAAAGTAGCATTAAGTGTAACAGGTTTGAGATGAGTGCAATGTCTTATCATAGTAATTCATCATAGAGGGTATTTATCGGTTCGTCGTTTGTGTTTTCTCACAACATTCGTTATTTACTAGTATGTATGGTTATATAAGCTCTTATTATATTATAGACCAAGATCTGGCTATTATTTTTACTTATTTTCACCCGAAATTATATTCATATTTGAACTCGTCCTAATGTACTGATCAAGAATGTGGACTATCCCAATCTCGGCCAGCTCGATACCAAGCAATAAGATTTCCAATTCTCACCGAACACGTAGACCTCAATTTTTTTTCTCACCTTTGAAATCACCTTTTGTGGGCTATGTTGCAACTTATATATACCATAACTATGGGATATACATATCTAATATAAAGTCTACACATACAAGGGGAATAGTTGACTGCTGGGTTGCTTTTTCGAGAAAAATGCCAGGCTGTGCAGAAAAACAGCAAAATATATAGAAATATGCATACATACATTTAATATCATATATATGCAAATTGCATTAAGCTAAATATTTACAAATTCAGAAGATGATTTGTTGATGATCAATATCGGTTTATTGTTAGATTAGACCATAAAAATACATCAGTAATAATAATTTTATATTAATCACATCCTTCCAATTGGAAAAAATCTATACCTTTAAAATAGATAGTCTCTCTTAACAAAAGGTAGTATCGGTAAGTGGAAGCGTAAATTATAATATATTCACATATGATGACATAATAAATACTCGTCATTAAATTATACATAAATGAAATACTAATTGTAAGTAATTGTTAACAACGATCAGAACTACGAATTCTTTGAATTGTTTATGCTAACTTACATTCCTAATCTTTATTGTTAACAATCTCTGTAGTATTCTTCGAGAGGGCAACCTAGTGGAACCACTCTTCTTTGCTATTACTATGTGCTACATATTAGATAATAGATACCAATATATGTAATGATGTTTTATTTGATGATGTTGACTTGTATGTGATGCACCAATTCCCGTTGATTCGAATTCCTACCACTTTTTTGCTATTACTATGTACTGCATATTAGTTAAAAATAGATACCAACATATGTAATGATGTTGACTTGTAAGTGATGCACCAATTCCTATTGTTCCGAATTCCAACCACTCTTTTTTGCTATTACTATGTACTGCATATTAGATAAAATACATATATATTTATATGTGATGATGTTGACTTGTATGGGATGCACCAATTCCCATTGGTTCGAAGTCTTACCACTTTTTTTGCTATTACTATATACTGACTATTAGTTAAATAGATATCAATATATGTAATGTCGACTTGTATGTGATGAAGCAATTCCTATAAAAGGTAATTTTCACATAATATTATATTTGAGATATATAACCTGAAGTATCATGATGCCTGATATCAAACTTGGCCGAGGTTGGGATCAGATCTGGGTTAAAAGCGTTAAAAGATCGTTCGTTTAGAAACATATTAATAATGAACATAAACATAGCATTGCTTCAAAGATTATATAAAAATAAACTATTTCAGTAAAACGATGTATTGGCGAGAGTTAAGCTAACTTTTTACCAATCCTGTCTACCAATATTCTTATCAACCTGTTCATCAATCCACCAATTTACCTTCCTTCCAATTTACCTGTAAACCAATTTATCTGTTTACCAATTTACCTGTCATCCCTTTCACATTACATCTACCAATTAAACTGCCAACCTATTTATCTGTCTACATATTCGTCTATCTACCAGTTGTCCGGTTTACCATTTTATATATCTTCCAATTTTCCTGCCCACCAGTATAACAATCTATCAATTTACCTGTCTACCTGTTCAGCTGTCTATATATGTATTAATCTACCTGTTCAATTATTTATCTATATACATGTGTGCCAGTTTACCTGTCTACCAGTCTGCTAGTCTACCAATCAATTAAAAAAAAAATTATCAATCATTAGCAGATTGTGACAAAAACCACGTTTAGGTGTTTAATAGGTGATAAGCCTCGTATGTTCTCATATAAATAATGATTCTGTGATATTTAAAATATTTCCAGCTCTTCTGTTACTTCTCTTGTTGTTATGTACGAACGCCGTTGTGGGTATTTAGCAGTTGCATCAGTATGGGGATGTGTTTCGCTCGGCTGTGCGTGTTGCCTAGTCCGCGAATGCAATTTGCTGCATGATATGTATCTGGTTTTAGCGGGACGTCAGCAGATGTGAGAGCATTATGCACACGGAGTCGAACGCATAATAACAATGATAGTTCAGCAGTTCGATGCCTTCGACTTGCACTTTTCGATGTTATGACGTAGATTCTTGTTTCTACACCAGAATAGAACTACAGCACAATTCAGAGATTCGTAGAAACTTTAACGAATTTTTTTTAGAACAGATTATTCTTAGGATCTTATTTAAATCCCAAAAACCATTTAATTTTCATTATTACTCCATAAGACTTCATATACTTGTATTGAGAAATTATGAGCGGCTTAACTGAACGTTCTAAGATTAATTATAAGATAACTAATTCTAGCGAAAAATAGATTATTTCCTCGAGCTGCAGTTGAGAGTCCATTCACATTGCCTTGCAGCAGTTTTTTCAATATTGAGTTCAAGTGGTCGAGAAACGGTTTTATATATTTTGTATTTTAACTGACCTTATCTCTATCTATATGCCTTTTTAATCGTTACCCATATTCAGACTCAAAAATGCACGTAGATTTCTGTATTTATAATTGAAAAAACTATTACATAGTATAAGTCGATTCCTACACAACTATTGCACATTCCAAGATATTGCAACCTTCATACTTCATTAAAAATTACACTAGCATTGATTTTACTGATTTTGGTTTGGTTACACAAATATTGCACTTTCCAAGATGTTGCGACCTTCATTCTTAAGTAAAAGCTGCACTAACATTGATTTTAATGATTTTGGTTTAATTGAAATTGTTATTTAATCCAAAACTTACTATGTATGATGGCTTGGCAATAACTGATACAAAATAAACATCAATATACAGAAATAGCTGATAATAATACACTAATCGCAATACAACTATGTAGTTCAACGATCCGTTGAACAGTATGAAACCAGTTTTAGAACGTAGTATTTTAAAATTGCACATTATGGTATAAAAATGATAATTCATCCGTTCATTCATATTGGAAGACAAGATTAAAATTAACTACAATATTCAAGGTTTGGTGTTTACTTCTTATTTTGTTTCTTTGTATTTCTGCACTTTGAATTTTATGTCTAAAAGATTAATTGGAACAAAATTATAATTTATTTGAGAATAACCCAATAGAAATCAGAATAAACAAAATTCTATGAGCTATTTAGTTCAATTCACTCACTCACAGTCATAAGCGCATACATAAAATTATTGTGCTAAATTTTTGGGTAAGCCAATAGTTTATATACTTTAATGATTCACCAGTTCAGCTCAGGTCTCCAAAGATGTTGTAATGCCTTGAATATCTTATGGGATCTTCCTCTTCTTATATACTGGTGCCTTATGAAGTTGAACGACTATATAATTAAGATGATCTCCAAGTTTTAGGAAATGGTGAACACTGCCGAACAAAATCTAACGTATAGATTTGAACAGCGTTCTTTTTTAGCAATTGCATTTTATTAATTAACTGATTTATTCCAAATTTACAAAGCGTGGAAATTATACCATTTCCTATAAAATCTCCAGGATAATAATACCGTATGCTGATATATGGCATTATTATTTTCAGGATGACGTCCGATGCAGGCGTGCATAGGATAACAAATAGTTAAAATCCTCATATTTTAAAACTGTTTAGCGTTGAAATTAACTCGCAAAATTATGTAATTGGATTATTCGTTTGCGACGAGTTCCAATTAGTCTCGGTAGCGGGACATAACTTTATAAACTGCGCTTTAGTTTTCATTCGCATTAATTTCTTTTGCCTTGTAATAATAGTCTCTCATTCATTTTGGTACAGACATTCAAATAGAGCTCTATGAATACTTAATATCGACGGCTTTAGCCAGTTTTAATTTCCTGAAATAGGACACGACGTTAATGTAGTAGAAAATTACTTTCGTATATAGAACAATAACAAAAGTTCTGCCGACCTACTTAAAGTTATTTTTTCTTGCGAAATCTTTTTTGTGCAATTTAAATAATAAATGGTAAAATAATTATGTTTATTTCTGCACATGTATCAGCTCCCTTTTATTTTAGCAGAAAGCTTATAAGTGTGAATCAAGAATGATTTCATGCTCATTTTTCTAATTGATCTTTGCAATTAAAAGTTTATCAGACGCTATAGCTTGCCAACTAATAATTCGTAGTTAATATTTTCTCTAGTGTCTTGAAATTGAACAGATATGATATAAGCATCTTACAATTTGATTATTGATTTATTATGGAGTATTTGGTTTTATATTTATGTCCTTGAGACAATATTATCTTAGGATTTTCTTTCATCAAAGTCGTACATAGCTTTTGTTTTAGGTATATTAGGGCCTACGACGCGTAACATTAAAAAGTTTTATGAAAGTATAATAAATTTCCAGCCAGGCTACTGTGCGAAGTTGCTGATTCATGACACATAAAACCGAAGTGTTGTCGATGGCGTGCTTTTCGGAGCGGTTCTATTTTATTACTGAGACTTAGGTGTCTGGAAACTATGAAATATGTCGGTTCGCTTTGCGGAAAATGCAGTTAGAAAAACTTCGACAGCACACACCTGTTTCGGCCAAGAATGATTTTAACTTCCGTATTTTATTGCAGAAAACCAGAAACGGAATTCCGAGATGTCATTTTTAACTTTTCATGTTTCTCTTGCAAATAAAGAATTACGTCAAGATTTTATTGGATGCTGATGTTTCATTGGAGAATTTTATTGGATTTAGTAAATGAAATTAAAAAAATCAAAAATGAAATTTATTGCATATCTTTACGTTTCAAGCACTTTTGAACATTTTGGCATACCTTATAAAAAAGTATGTATGTGTGTGTGTATGTGCAAGACCAGCCGTTTCAAAAATACAGTACAAAAAGTGCAAAAATAGTAATTCAGGTTTTGAGAGAACGGAGTATCCGATTTGAATGATTCAGTGAATAATTGAATAAATTGTTGAGAAAGCAGGTCCAGCGATTTCAGAGATGCCATAAAGTTAAAAAAAGTCATTCAGCGGTCAAAAATGATCATTAGATCATTTATTTACATCAAATTATCGGATATTTCAAAAAGATTTGAATAATAGGTACAAATTTTGTTCACATTTCTATGGGTTCGGTACCAAGATTAATAACGTTTTGACATTTCGTCTCTAAAACATCTACGCAGCGCGATCGCTTTTAAAAAACCTCAGAATTTAAAAAAAAAACTAGTGGTGTATGGCATCGTGCCTTGAGGCAAATTGCTGGAACTTTCCGCACCGTAACTAAATATTCGAGAAATATTTAATGTTTTCGAATAGATTATTATAAATATCGTAACATTGTCTAATATTTATAAGAATTATATAAACGGAATTGCAAAGTTGAAATTATTTGTTTAAATTTTATATTAGAACTTTACTCAGAATTAAAATTAAAATCTGAATTATTTTTGATATAAAAAAATTATTTTGTTAAAACAAGCAGAAAGTTCTTTGAATCATTGAAATCGGTCGCTTACTTCTCTCAAAAACTGTTATTTTTTGCACATTTATCTCTGTATCTTGGTTGGACCTGCCTTTGGCAAAACCTAATGATCTTTTCTCTCAATTATTATAAATTCAATGTTTTTTAGATCATTCAAATCGGATGCTCCGTTCTCTCAAAAACTCGATTTCTATTTTCTGCATTCTTTGCTTTTTATCTCCGTAACGGCTGGACCTGCCTTTGCCAAAAACTAATCAGCACATCCCCCTATCAATAGGAATCGAATGTTTTTTCAACCATTCAAATCGGTTGATCCGTGCGCCCGAAAATGTGGACGAAAAAGAGCGGACACACAAAACACACACACATCCATTTTTTCTGATTTTGAGGTATGCCAAAATGTTCAGAAACGTTCAAAACGTCGAGAAATGCAAAAAAAATTATTTTCGATTTTCGGCCCATTACTACATATAACTACCCTACGGAAAGTTAAAAAAGAATTAAGCTTTCAAAAATTTTAAATTACGCGACGGAAAGTTCCAGCAATTTGCCATAAGGCACGATGCCGTACACCACTAGTTACAATTTATTTTTGTTCATTTTATTGAAATGAGTATGAATATATAAGATTACATATAATAAAAATATAAGATGAGGAATCAATCGTACAATGCGTCATGCAAAATTGATTAAAGCTCTCGAGGCATCTTAAATCTTGATTCATAAATCAGGCATTAGTAAGCATGCATTCCTTCTCTGGGCATGAGTCTCCGAGCTAAGTAATAAATGTCATTGGTATTTATTCCTGGTAATGGACTGATAGACAGAAACCGCAATTGGTACCGATAACGATGAATGGCTTCAAAAGTCGAACGTTTAGTAAGGATGGACGGACGTCTTTCCTCGTATCGCGTCTATGACCCACGCGACCCGTAAACTTTGCCGCGATATCTTTGTGCATTCAGAGCAGCACATTGCAGAAGTCAGCAAATGCGATAACACGGAGCTCAAGACGGCCACACAGATAATACGCATAGCGACGTCTTTTAGCTTTTCACATACAAATTTCTGCTGAACATAGCACACAAAGGATTAGTCAGCCGTTGTGGCTCATTCTCCTATTTTAAGATGAAAACTTCTTTCAAACTTCGTTTTATTCTGATAGCAGTCATTGCAATTGCAATGAGAATTCTAATAAAGTAGTATATAGTGAGGTAATTGTAAATCTGTAATCGATAATTAAGCTAGATAAAAATATTTCTTTTTTTTGAAATTTATTGTCTGCTTTCATTTTAATCATTTTTATATCAGAAATCAGACTTGTTTTGCTAACTTAGACTTGACCTATATAGCCTTTATAGATTGCAACCCAACATTTGCCTTATCCTTATTACAATTTCTATATTACTGATGAATTTTCGATTGAATCAGCACTAATGCTATAGACTATCCTCTTATTCTTTACCAATTATCCTTTAATGTTCCTAAGCTATCTACGCGTTCACAATTATTCGCCTCTCTTTTAAATTCGCCTATTCAACTTATGTCCTCTAACTTTAACTTAATTAATAATAAGTTGTGAAATAGATATTCACAACAATTCACCTAACCAAATAATCTCTATCTGCACAAGTTAACCTTTTTATTTTCTTTTCAAATATATTTCATTATTTTATCGTATTCTGTAAATAAATAATATTGTTACATTCTGTATTATATGTTAAGCACATTTTTAATTTTGCTATATATTGTAATTTTGTATATATGTTAATTGTTATCCATAATGTAAAATAATTGTATTTTTGAGTTCTCTTGGAAGCAATCTGTGGGTTATATTTTTAAAAATAAACATAAAAAACGGGCTATTTTTACTTGGAACTTTATTATCTATATTTTCAAGTAAAAATTGATGTCACTGCTGCTTGATTGCAGACTGCCCAAAGTGGGTATCGAACCTGACATCTCGGATTCGAAGCCCATAGCCCTAAATTCACTAATTCTTGGCAATGTTCTTTCAAATCTATCAAATATAAAGACAAAATTACCCTTTAAGCTGGGTCTCTGAAAATTATCAATGAAAAGCGTGTTTTCCATGATTCCTTGGTAATTTTCCAAGATTTGTTCATGATTTAATAAATTTATATAATAATTTGTATAGTATAGTTTTCAGTATATAACTTTTTTTATGGATATGCTTGGGTATTATTTGTTATAAATATTTAAAAAACAGTTTAAAAAATAGTTTTGGATTTCCACCTTGTGTCCCGGGTTTTCTTGGAATTTCAATCATAATAAAATTACAATGAAAAGTTCATGAAAATTAGCAAAAATTATGCTAACATTTTTTTTGACTGCCTGCCGCAGGTGCATTGATTTTTCTAACATTATGAAGTGAATTCAACTGAATTTTATGCAAGTCTTAAATTGAAAAAAAAAAACGCTTAAATCCTAAAATATAGGATATAATATAGCATATAATCGAATAAAAAAATACAACTAAATGTAAGTAAATATGAGTGAAAAAATTAATAAAGCTTATTATTACTGTGGAGCAAATTTGCTCCAAATTAAGTTAAGTGTGCCATGATATTTGTTATATAGAAACAAAAGAATGTCTAAAAAATATCTCATATAATCAATTCTAATAAAATCATCATACAATTACATAGTATTTTTAATTAAAAATACTTTATTTATGGAATGCTCTCCATTACTGTATTTAAAATCATATTTAGGTCATTTAGCATAAAAACTCCAAGTTAGCATACCTAAAAACTGTGGTCCTCTTACTAAAAGCAAATGTACGCCAACTTTATGTTATTACCTTTCTGGTAATGTTTTATATTATATTTTTTATTAATGCGAGTTCAATATTATAATATGCTAGGAAATACAGTTTCGTGTTTTTTATTACCTTTTATCATCCAATAGTTTCATTCTTCATATTTCGCTACATTTCATGCCGAGACGAATGAGAAATATTTCAACATATATTGATTCCAAATGGGACACTTTTTGAGCATAAAACGGCACGTTACGCGTCTCGAAAACGAGAAATGAATGAAAAATTCATGAGCTATAACGTGCGTATTCCACAGATATAAAGATATTTGGCCCATCAACGCAAATAGTAAATAAGTCCTTCGGAATACAAGCATTCCTCGCATTTTCAATTCTCGTCACGCCGGCTCTTAAATTCTCAGTGGATTGGAGATTTATGTTGTTCGGGATATTTTATATAACTCAAAGATTGTATACCGACACATAAAAGATATAGTTTTGGATCCAACTTTATTGTGAATTAATGCGATCCTGGGACATTATTTTATGACGATGTCCGCTATCACTGCAAAAATATATCTAATGTTCGAATATAATGTATTAAACATTTAGAACCGTTTTAATATCAATCACTACTAATACTTTTATACTTCTGCTTAATCTCGCATCGCCTCTTTTCTCATTAAGATAGATAATTAACGCGTTAATAGTACATATTAGTAGGTAAGCTAGATATTAGGAATATATTTTACTATAGTCAGTCTGAATTTGTTTTATACGATTTTTAAAACTAAGGATTATATCTGAATTTGTGTGCTGGTTTAAGAAAAATTTTGTTGGCATTAGTAAGATAAGTTTGTAATCTTAAGTTGTAAGTTGGTACCAAATCTAGCATTTACATAAAACTTTTATAAACCGACCCTTATTCGTGCAATAAGGGTGGAATCAGGTAAAATTATGGAGCGGGAGGGAGTTATGATTGAACTGCCAACAAGTGCAGACTAAAATATCAATATTTAATCATGTAAGTTATAATTTAAAATAAAATCGATAAATCTTAAGAAGTGTTTTTACATATCGAGAAGAGAATAAGTAATTAATATCTCTTCAATATATACTCTATAAAATTGCCTATTCTATAAAAAGTTGCCTACTCTATAAAATCTTGGACCGATAATGTCATAACAGTATATATAGAAATGTATAGATAATATTTTTTAAAAAGATGATTTCTTTTTGCATTGCTCTGAACTCTTTATGAACATATTTGAACATTAACTTCAACCATTAATTCAAGTTATATAAGGAGTTGGTAATCAGAGTGGACCATACCACAAATCTGGAAAATCTGAGATATGGTGATGATATATTGAGTTTTCCTCTAAATAATGCTGCTAAACCGGAATAAACATAATATTAATGTCTATCGTTAAATAGGAACAAAAAAATCTGCTTTGGCTCTAAAGTTTTTTCCAGGTTTTTTGAAAAGCCAAAATGGACTCTAAGGCTTCTATTTCATTTATATATTCAATAACTTAAGTAAAATAATGTAGAGATACATGGTAATCAATTAAGGGATAATTCAATTTTTCAAATGATAGCAAATAATTAAAACACGGTTCAAAGACGTTTTGGTATATTTAGGATGGTCCACTCTGGTTACCAAGTCCTCATGTATATGTATAAATATATTTTTTGTAGAGCTTCGAACAAAAAGTCCAAAAAGTAATAAAAAAACAAAAAAAAGTTTCAAAACCATTTCTTTATTTATATACTGTCGACGTTTCGGAACTAGGTACGTTCCATCTTCAAGACATCTGTCAAGAAACATGATCTTGATAAGATTTAAGCACACAATATGTTTAAGAAAAGCTTTTCTTTAACATATTGTTTGCACATCATGTTTCTTGACAGATGTCCTGAAGATGGAACGTACCTAGTTCCGAAACGTCGACAGTAAATGAATAAAATGTTTTTTTAAAAAACTGTTTTGTTTTTTATTACTTTTTCGATTCTTTGTTCGAAGCTCTACAAAATATTTACAAATCCAAGACTCTACCATCCAATAAATATATAACTCTATACATGTGGGTTATGCAACAGCACAATGGCAATTTTCATTAAAGATATCCAGTACCCTTGGCACGTTTAATAATCTTTTCATAAGAAATAAATAGAATCTACCGCAATTTCTCTTCAAAACGACCGCCGACTCTTCCATTATTCCGCTTGATGTGCACATCTAATATATTGGCACGTCTTCTCGCATCGTGCGGGTGCGGGCAGATGTCATTTAATTACCTCGGCGAAATTGTCATAAACATGGGACCGATTACAATCAGTTATCCGAAACCGAGTATCCAATCAGCGGCTAACGGGACATCGGAAGCATCGGAGTCAATAGTAATAATGCCCATCAATAGAATGCAGTTTAATCACTATCAGCGATCCAGTCGTAAAACGTCCAAGAATGCACCAGGAGTTCAAAGTTTTGATGATCTTGTTATTAAGGAAACGCGGTTTTCAGTCGCTTGTAGCTAAATCGCGATGTTACAGTTGCAAGATTATCTAGGAATTTATTTTAAAACTTTAATTTTGAAAAACACTTTTATTACTTGGTTAGTTGGCTTATCATTAATGATGTCAACACCGGATGTTACTGCTTTTTTATTTATAAAAACTAACAATACTTGCTTCTGGATAATGTGAAATGTTTTCTACCAGTTCGTATTATTTATCCTATAAAATGGGTTTCATTCCTGTGTATTAAGTTGTATCCAAATAGGTGTTTGGAATGGAAATTGCTTATGGTGCAAAACATCGAGTTATTCTCAGCCATTATCCTCATCTGTTCTCAATAGCTGCCAGTCAGTAAATTTACTTCCTAGTTGTCCGCCGTAACACAGAAACGCTACGAGCGCCCTTATGGGACCTTATAGCAAAGCCGAAGAAAGATTTCTTAGTACTTATCTTGTTATTACTTCAACAACGTCTTTAAAGATTGTTGATTTGCCTTTTTGTGTCATTGTTGTTTTTTATTATTTATATTATCAGCTCTATGCTGTTTTGTACACAAAGTAAAAAGTGTCGAACTATGGTTGATTTTGTAGTGATTATTATAAAAATATAGAAGCTATTGGTGTTTTGCGATAAATTTGATAGACTAATTTTTTGGTTGCACAATATCTACTTACTTTTATGTGGCTTTTCTTCTATACATCACCTTTGTTTTAAATGCACAATCTTTATTAATAAAATCATTAATAATACATTCAAGCAGGGTTTCTCAGAGCTCAACGTCAAGCCAAAAACGCAGTGATAGTATTCATAACTATCATAAAAAAAATATAAAAAGAAAATCCATGCAGTTAAACAATTATGAACTTATAAGTACAGTCTAGAGCTTATGTCAAACTGCGATTGTTTTTTAGTTATTTTGGTTAATTTTTATCAATTTTGTTCATTTAATTAAACTGTAGTCAAAATACATGAGATAACTGCCCTAAGTTTTCTAGAATCAAAACTATTTGTTAAGTTATGATTTTAAAATTTTCACAATTAATCGACTTTGGAAGGGCAAGGATGGTAAACTGGTAAAATATATTCACCTTATTTTAAATATATATATTAGGGTGGTCCTTAATATGGACATTTTCGAATTTCCTTGCTCCCAACAGCTCAAATGGAAAACAATTCTTAGAAAGTTTTAGCTCTAATATTGTCTTTTAGATAGAGCGCAATTCAATCAAAGTTTTGTATGGAAATAGCATGAAAATTTTTTCAAAAATTTTGCAGGGCGTCAAATTTTCATTAAAAAATGACTTGAATTTTCACTTTTAATTCATTTGTGCTAAGTTATATCTAACATTTTTTAATTTTCAATTTTTTTTCCTAAAATAATACATAATTCATAAAATATGTACCTTTATTATACGCATACCTTATTATAAAATAAATATATACCGTATCAACCTTTATTATAAAAAAAATCGGGTTGTTTTTGTTTGAGGTCTTGGAAATATTATTTACAGTTTCAATTCAAAAATGTAAATAAACAAAAATAATAAAAATTAACCACAATAACCGAAAAATGATTACGCATTGAACAAAGCTTTACGCTGTACTTGAAAGCTCATAATTTTCAAACTACACAATTTATGTTTCTACAACTTGTTCTTCATGATAGTTACGATCTGTACTGTCGCCGGGCGTTTCGGCTTGACGTTGAGTTCATAGACACCCTGTATATTGTAATATCTTCAATTAACGCTAACTTTATCGAAACATTTTTACAGAGTGTCCCATTTGGTGTGCAATATTATTTTTCATATATTTTTTAAACAAATGCTTTCAATTTAAATGAACCAGCCTGTTATTAAAAAGAGTACTCTAGTTATCATAATGCATGGAAGCACCATTTTTAATTTTATAGATTAATAATATTAATCACACATTTAATGTGCAAATTGTTACAGCTGAACTTCTATTATCTTTTTCCTGAAATACGACTATTACGTGCAAACAAGCTTGATTATAAAGCTCCCCCGATGATTATCATGACCCACTAATCTGGAATGTACATACCGACTGTTCTCTGTGAAAACTTCTAGTTTTGTGAAAGCGACGAACTCATGACTGGCCGGAACGTGCGCTGCATAATAATCGATTGTTATAAGGCTTAATCCACGGAATATCTCTCCGGGCCAGGGATAATTATCGGACTTTGTGTGCCCTCGACATTATCCTATAACCGCTTGCCGGCACTGACTATAATTATTGTAATAGCGACTATCGTCCAAAGTTAAGAGATTAGGTGTAGTGCAATCCATCCACTCTAGGTGCAAGCATATATTCATAGAGTTGCAGTTTATGTATGCCCTAATTATTTTTCTTTAATTTTTCAAATTGCTTTTAATTTTTGTGCTGACTTGTATGGTAGATGGTGAAAAATAATTTAGAATCGAAAAATATGTTCGAACGTTCGCTGTATTGCAGACAGCGAAGGTGGGGGCAGTACATAGTTAGAGTTGAAACCTAAAGTCCAAATGGTAACATGAATTAATAAGTAATATACATAAATCTTCGAATCAAGTAGGACTTAGTGACAAATCGTTAATTTTAATATGAACTTACAACAAATACATAAATTATACCAACGAATTAGTGTTTTATACAGTCCATAGTTGTAAAGATTAAAATATAACTTAACATACTGACTCATAAAAGATGTTTTTCACGGAAGACCTGTACATCATCTTATCCAAAATAAAATTGTTTATTCCATGGGCAGAAATGATGATACAAATGGCCAATATAATATGGGTTTGTTATGATTTTGTATTAAATCAATGTAGCAGTGTAGCAGCTGTTGAACATCGAGTTTTGTTACACTTGGTAATAATTGATTTTATGCATTAACATTCTACTTGAGAAAAAATGATTAAAATTCAAATCCAAATCCTCTGATGTTTTTTTTAAGTGTGAATTTGATATATTTTTGTCTTTTTATAGAATTTTTTTAGAATAATTATATAGTTATTGTAATATAAATTTTTATTTTTAAGTGCTAAAACTACCAGATACTCCACTACATTCTTTTCCTCGTTTCCCATAGCTTCTTCATCCAAACTCACTTTTTTGACTTTCTAATTACCTATTTTTATCACCACCAATGAAACAGAAACTTTACCACTCCACAAATTCCTAAGAATTCTTTTCCAATGCATTGAGTTTCCGCAAGTTTTATTTTAATTTTTTCTCTTATTTCATGATTTGATTAAAATCGACAATTTTCTTAATATTTTCTATAACTACTTCTGCGCTTTTAAAAGCTTCAATTAGATTGAATCTCTAAAAAAAATTAAAATATGAATTTTGTATAATTATATAGTTATTGTAATAAAAATTTATATTTTTACTTTTATTCATTCAATCCTTGATTATGAACAATCGTGATATTATTACAAACTGCTCTCGAAATGTTATCAGAGTTTTGTTCCACTATCGTTAACCACACTTATTTGATGGATGATGGCAAAAGTGATCTATCGAACTTCTGGCATTTGTTCACCATATCGCTGGTGTGTTTGACTATTAGATAAATCGAATAGATATTCAGAAAATGAATAAGTAATGAGATTAACTCAAATAGAAAGACTCAACTAGTTGGGGGTAATAGGTATATAGGGATGATTATATAATTTTATGTACATTCAATAAAATTACAAGTTCTATAAGAAAAATGATTCGTTATTCTTTCATCATTCTTGAAATTGTTTTGTGTGGAGTGTACTGTATATATCTAAAATATTGTTATTATTTATAGGTCAGTTAAACAATTTAAATAAATTTTCAATATATTATTCGATTACATATATTTTACGACACCGCACACACTACTTATTCTGCAATTCATGGCACTTTGTAGCAACATGCAATTAATTCATATATACCGACAATAACAATATTGCTATCAGACCGCAATTGCCATAAATTTCATACCCTCGATATTAGTCAGTGTGTAAATTATGTCAGCGCGTACTGCATGTATCTAATCAATACAATGCTGCCTTAGAGGCCGCTCAACGTCGAAATGCAAATTATCATAAATACAGAACAATCAAATACGCATTCACTTTCATTGGGATCATTTAAATATCTGACCAATGTGATTCATTCACACGGAGCAATTGAAAACACATTTTCATCGTTATCGATCATTGGCAATCGCGAGCCCGTATCAATTAGAAGGCATCGGAAAGGAGACTCTGTTTATACCACACGGGACGATTCTATTGCTGTAATACATTTAAATAGTCAATTTTTGTATCGAACTACTAAGGAGACTAGTGGCATGGTGCCTTAAGGCAAATTGCTGGAACTTTCCGTACCAAAAACTAAACTATTAAAACTGTGCAAAACTTTGAAAATATTTGATTTTTAAGAAATTTTGAAATTTTTGAAAAATAATGACGTTTTTGAAAAATTAGATTTTTTTTAACATTTTGATTTATTTTGAAAATGTTAAATATTTTCTTTGGCAATCCCACTGCATAGCTGATTTGGAGTCGAAATATCAAAGCGCGTGAGCGCCCCGTAGTCGTCTAAAGTGTAAACATTGGTACGGAACCCATATAAATGCTTGTCTCTGCCAAAATCTAATCAGCACGTCTCTTTATCAGTAGGAATCGATGTTTTTTGAACCTACATACACACACATATTTCACCCTTGATTTCACCAGCTTTTCCCTTCGTGCTCAGAAATTTTCATTCTCTCATTTTTCGATACACATATGTAATAAAAAGCTCTGTACAATTCACGATTACATAGTGCTCTCTGTAAATTCTAAGTATTTAATTTTGCCTTTTATAATCAGTTCGAATAATTTTATAGAATTGGTAATAGAAGTATAGAAAATAATCTAGCATCACTTTAATCATTTGTTATTTATTGCATTTATTCAGTTTCTAGTAATCACAGGGTTTCAATGAAAAGATTTAAAAGGGTCTATTCCTAAAAGCATATGAGTTTTTGATCAATTGCTTCTATCATACATAGTACATTGAACTTGTTGGCTTTACTTCCTAAACTTTATTAATGCACAACATTAGGATTTTACTTGGCCGTTTATAAGCTTAACCCAGTGAATTTTTTGCATCATTTTCTGTCTTCAAAACTGGCTCTCTTCCCATTATATTTGATCAGTTAACTAGATTCGTAAGAAGACTTTTAACTTCAAAATATTCATTAGTTTTGCTGCAATGAGCATAATTTGTGTACATTCATATAGGTTGAATTATATTGTAGAACTTGATGGAAGTCCAATGAGCTGTTTTGCTGACTTTTTAAACGACGTAGCTTTTTTATAAATGACAACCCAAACGATTGTTCTCATTGAAAAATTTATTATTAAAATTTCTGTTATACCGAAAAATTTTTATTGGATGCAGCAATACGAGATAAAAGCTCCTTTTACTTGGAAACATATTTCTATCTACATTTTCAAATTAAAACTAAAGTCACTAAAGTCACTAAGGCTTGTCATCAGGTTTTTCGATGCAGAACCTAAAATATCGATCCTAAAGTATCGATATCCTGGAACCTAAAATTTGAAGTCCATAGCTCTAACTACTAAACCACGATGAAGTGTCATAATATAACAATGCGTGAAGTGAAATTAACGCGTGCCCTTTCTAGATAAAGCTTTTATATCTAAGAACGCTATATAGGTATAACAATATTGCGCAGAATATGACTATAAAAATCTAAAAATAAACAGAGAAATACCAACGTACCGACTTCATATAGCTAAATACGAATTAAAACGACGGCATTAAAATCGTTTCGTGGCATGTAATGTGCCAGAGTCATACATTGCGCAGAGCATTCATCATACACTCCGCTTGACCTATCTATAGATCGTTCGGCCGGTTCGATCAAATGATTTTACAAACATAATAATAATACAATACAACACTGCAACGCGTTTGCAGACCATTATCGTTCGAACAATGGAATGGCTTGTTGATAAAAGCACGTGCATGCCAATTCTGACGTCAGGCTAATAATTGACAGTCAAACGGTTGGAATTTATTACAAAACTTACATGAGTCACAAGGTCATAGTCCATTGATTGATTTGATCTAGTTTTGGATAATGATCTGATGATTAAACCATCTTCGAACTTATAATTATGGGATATTGGAAGGAGAAGCTCTGGATCAATTAGCTTGAAGTTACTCCATTATATAAAGATCAATATCAATTTGCGTCCATTGGAATAAAAAAACTGCCTGTTTTCGCTACTTTTGCTGACTTTTTATCGCTTCCTATATTAATAGTTTTTGTTTCCTGCTATTAACTGCATTTTAGGCTTGAGAATTGGTACGATTTTGAAAACGGAAAGAAATTGTAAAAAAGCTGGCTAGTTTTCATATTTGATCCTAACAATTTAATTAATTCGGATTGCTTACAAATTTGGGCATCAGGAGTGCGTTTTTATGAACAGGCAATACCAATTACTGATTGTGTTAAATACCTAGGTATGCATCTAGACCGCTTACTGACATGGAAGGATCATATTCGCGCAAAATTATCAAAAAAACTATAAGAAATCAACAGCAACGATGAATAGCTGAACTACACTGGCTTCTAGGACGCAAGTCAATTCTTTCTTTTTCTCTAAAACCTATATGGACCTATGGCTTCCAACTTTGGCTGTTCGGCCAAATCAAACATCGTTTGATGCAGCGTGCTAAATCTAAAATTTTGAGACAGATTACCGATTCTCCTTAGTTCGTCAGCAATGAGATTTTAATACAAATTTTATAGATAGCGTAATAACCAGTGTTCAACCTTTCCTAAAACTAGATCATGCTAATTCTAGTCTCTAAACTTCTTGAGACATCAATTTCAAGAAAAGTGAAAAAGAAGATACCAAAATACAATATTCAAAACATTTAGCTTTACTACATCTTTGGAGTAATGGGTGAATCACTCATTGGAGTGATAACTATCTATATTTTAAAATTTAGCACAATAATTTCATATGAGTGTTTATTAAATTGAACCAAATGGCTCAAGGGATATATTGTATATTGTATTCTAATTGCTAGATAAAAAATCATATTTTTGAGTTTCATTATTTGTCTACTTGTTTTAAACAAAATTGAGAAAATAACTGTCTGATATATCAAGAATGGAATTCGATTCCGATGAATTCCATAAGAATATTTTTGTTAAAAAATAGACTAATTTTATTATTTACAATTATTATTTAACATTACAATTATCATAAATACCATTGAAATATAGGTTGAATTGAAAAAATCTGTTCAATTCTCATACAAATTTAGACTCCAATTTATTTTCTCAATTGAATTTAACAAATAAAAGTTTATATTATATTATATTAAATATTATACAAAAATCACCTATTGTTATCTGATATAATTAAATAAAATATATGCTATTAAAATGTGACCGACTTTGGTTCCCAAGTTCTTGATCTCTTCATTTCTATTCTATAACCTTTACGCTGAACCATTTGCCTTTAAAAATACCAGAAATGAAATCAGGAACTCCAACAATGAAAATCCTGCAATTTGTAAACATATTCTCTCGGCTCAGAGGAACAGGTAGGAGAATACGGCGTTATGTCATTCCAAAAACCTTTTAACACATTACCTCCAAATGTCTCTATTAAGCTTTAAGGCGAATGCTTCTTCTCACAATCCTTGTTTCCACATAAAATAACAGAAAAGATAGAATCAGTTAATGCGGCAAAAAGTAATTCGCGAGAAAGCTTAAATTCTTCTGAAGATGTTATATAGTATTACGTTTCATTGTGTTTATAAAAAGCACTTCGTTAGATAGAATTCAAGCTCTGATGGATGTGTATGACGAATATGCACATAACTTTCATCAGATATTAGGACAATGGTAATGCTCTTATTTTAATTCGCGACCACGCAAAGAAAAGGGTTTTTTGAATATACTGGAGGGAACGTTGGCTTTTGATATTGTACTGATGACTTTATCTCATATTTGTATTATCTTTAAAAATTGTGGCTTCACTCAAAGAATTCTTTGCTATAATTAGACTTCAATGCAATTTAGCATGATAAATGACTGAAATAACTGAAAGGATGCCTTTCAGATACCAAACAATTATCATTGTCCCTTCAGGGATAAAAAAAATTGTCATATTAGTTAAGTAGTGTTAAATTTGCTTCATATAGTTAGAGAAAGATATCTTTAAAGTAAATACAAGTGCTGTTTGTCTTTTTCTGAAAATAACAGACGAACCTAAACCAATATTTTAGACATTGTCTAAAATAATAGGCCAATATATATCTAGACACTGTCTAAGACAATAGACCATTATATATCTAAACACTGTCTAAGTTCTAAGACAATATTTATAAGTTACATTTTTTAACAGAAGATATATTGCACTTGTATTTACATCAAAGATTTTTTTTTAATTTTGTATGAAACAAATGTAATATCAATATTAATTAATAGAACAAATTTTTTTGATTTCTGAAGTAACAATGATAATTGACCGACGAAAATAAACAATAATATTGCTTAAATAAAAGTTAACCGTAAAAAGTCAAAAGTACAATATGATAATTAGTGGCAAGTGGGCTCGCTCGTAGATAAGTGACTAAAACCACTGGACCTAAATTAGAGGTTCTGGGTTCGATTCCACTTTGATCAGCCTGTTTGGCAACCCAAATAGTTGTCCTATCTCTGGGTGGTGAAATATCATTACAATTCCTGTAATAGGGCCTATATTTATTGTTCCAGTAATGCCGATTCGGGGTTATTTTCCCTTGGAAACATACTGCTATCTATATTTTATTGATTCAGGATAGAATTTTCTGATTCTAGTCCAGTCGTTCTAGTCACTTATCTATGAGCCCTTATCCTTATGATAGAAGTAGGGGCAATCAACAATTTGTTTCGATGTGCTTGCTGCGAAAGTACGAATTACAAGTAAAGAATATAATCTAGAAATAACAAGTGCATTAGATTTTCTTCTCATAGAACCAACTTATCAACATTTCCCATATGGGGTATCAAGTTATTAGCCAAAATTAAAAATAGCATCTAGGATAATAATTTGTAATTCGAAACAGAAACATGCCGCACATTTCGTTATCGTGAAATTAGATACAACGCCGCCGATCACATAATGGAATAGGCGTGGGGCATTTGACTTGTATGCAACAAAATCGAAGTAATTGCAGATCTTATACTCTGTGAACGTCTCACGTAATTCTGTCCTAATAATACATCAAAAGCGTAATGCTTGCGCCGCACAATATTACTTAAAAGTATATTGTCGACACGATAACATGAATTAACGTAACAGGGGCATAAAGGCCACCTTTAATAACATAATCTGGAAAGGTTCGCGCCGGACAGTCTTCGGGGCTCTCGCCGGATAATGTACCACACCTCGTATGCGCCCCGCTATCACATTAAGGACGTTGAACCTAAACGGGGAAAAATTATTTTACGTCTCTATAAATATTAGGAAATAGCGCACTATCGCAGCTTGCAGACATGCTCGTATATTTACTCTTCTTAATGAAATCGCGTTAACTAAACTTTTAGGGATTTCAAAACTTATTTAATATTGCGTACATAAAGTTTTCTTCAGGGTACGCTTACATTTAATACAAAAATCGTTTATACGGTACTCAATGTTAACAAAATTACTTATTTTTAAATTTTGTCCATTTAGCAGTATGTTTGATTTTTTAACCAAATAGCTTTTACAGAAATCTATTATCTATTCTTACTATCTATAATAATAATGGATAGGTCTAGGATAATATAAAATATTATCCATATACTCAATCATAATACGTACCAAAACAATAATCCAAGCAATAGAATTTAGCCAGTTAACTGAGGTGCTCACATCGAGCAGTCTTATTTCGTTTGAATAGAGCGTATTAAGAGAGGTCTATTAATCACGTGATCTATTTTAAGAGATTTTTTTGACCCTCCCCCCTTCATTGGTGATGCTTGGTTATATTTAAAATAAATAACCCTTTGTCGCCCAACATCGTCATATCTTAAGAAATATTTTGGTATTTTTAAATTCAAGTAAAAAATACATGTGATATATTACTAAACGCCTAATAAGTTGCTTTGGGGGCGTCCATTAATCACGTGAGCGAGTTTTTAAGGATTTTTGGACTCCCCTCCCCCTTGGTGATACATGGTGATATTTAAAATTACCCTCCCTACGTAATAACTTAAAACGAGTTAAATCCAATAAAATATAACAAGTAAATCTGAGAAAGTAAGAATAGTTTTTGTTGGAAAGCAAAACCTAATTTCAAAATGAACAGTATAAAATTTTATTTAAATAGCTAAATCTTAATTCTTATTATATTATTTCCATATTTCGGAAAGTTCATGCAACTTGCCTGTAAAAACCATCTTCAACTACGTGTTTTATATAGACATAGCTGCAAAATATTATGAACAATTTGACAATTCAGAATATTTTTGTTCCTTTTTTTATTTAATTTGACTTATAAAATAGAAATATTATGGCTGTTAACTAGTAGTAAACTCTGCCAAAATGCTATGAATTTGCTGTGAGATCAGGTGTTTTACACACGAAACTTAACTGCACTTATGTGTTAACAATGAGACCAGAAAGATCCATTTACGACAAAATTATTTGACGTTTTTGGGTTAAGTTTTATGTTTAAAGGCCTTCGAAAATTCATACAAATATAGCCTTAACATAGCATTGCAATAACATGTTTATTTTATCTAAGAATTGGACCCTAGATTGCAAATAGTCACTATTTTATACACATGTCGAATATACTCATCAATACATAAAATTCTCCCACTACTCCATGACGAGTATATTCGTCCATCACAGTTAACTTCTTAATAAACATGCTATATAATTGATAAAATTCTAAATCAATTTTTCTTTATATTTCTTTAAATACTTACATTGATGAATATCCTAAAGCTTTTTCCCAATATTTAATGTTACATTTGTGAATAGTAATAAATAATCTGTATATGCATATTGAATTTTAAAGAATGCATTGTTATGCTAAACAAAAACTTTCGTATCATTTATCTATAATCAAATACAAGAAGATATCAAATATCTAATGCCGCCAAAAGAAGCCACACTGGTCGTTTGTAATCATGATAAAACATGATAATACAGTAAGAAGCCAACATAAGTTTGTTGAGGATTTTGTACAGTACATTAATATTCTCGACGATAAGAACCGTTTGAATACATATGAAACCAAGATATACGTGTGATATAGAGAAAAGCATCCTCAGAATCGCCTCCACAAATAATAAGTTCGTGAGAATCGGATCGCACGATGCAAACATCGACATTTGACAAATGCGACAGCATCCATAACAAAAAGCAACGACGCAAGTATTTGTCTGAGATGACCACTGTAATTTCCTAACCAGGAAGAGGAAATTCTTTAACCATGTTCAAGAATAGTTTACTTACATAATGATGTAGTGAACTAATGTTAAAATGGCCGTGTAATAAGAAATTGACAAGAGGGAAATTAAATTGGTAATATGAAAGGTTACTTATGTAACTTGTTTGAGCTACTAGTATACGCAAACATAATTAAAGGCCGACGGTTATAAATAGCGAGGAGTATTTCTTTGTCTATTCATGTGTCTATCGCATATTGCTAGTTTGTTTCTCAATGTTAAATACATTCATTCACAACTATTAAAAATGTTGAAATAAATAAAATTTACATTATTCCCTCCTCACTTCTTTTAAAATAAAATGGACAAATTTATAAATAAAAACATTTTTTTTGTATTTTTAACTTTTCGTAGGATAAGAAATCGAAGAAGAAATTTTTTGTTCACCTTTACGTATATCTTAGAAAAAAAAGTATGTGTGTTTATGTATGTGTGCGGATACCACTTTTCGTCGACGATTTCGAGAGCACGGATCAACCGACTTAAATGATATTAATTCGATTCTCATTGGTGGGAAGATATGTTGGCTAGTTTCAGGAATGTTGAACCGTTTCGAAGATTCTGGACAAAAAGTGCAAAAAAGGGTACTTTTTGAGATAACCGAGCATCCGATTAGAATGATTCAAAAAGCGTTATACTTGTATTGAGGGTTCTACGTAAGAATTGGTTACATTCTTGAAAGGCAGGTCCAGCAGTTTCAAGCTTGCGGAAACAAATAACTCCAAAAACTGACATTTGGTGGCCAAAAATGACCATCGGACATAAACTCATCAAGTTATCAGATATTTTATAGAGACTTTATTAGTAAATAGGTACAAAATTTGTTTTCATTCTTCGGATTCTATTCCAAAAATTATATTGTTCAATGTTCCGATATTCGGACAAGATGACGAGTTATTAATTAGTAAATCATTGATCAATATTAATTCTTGGTTGATTATACTTGGAACGGTATGGTACGGGAAGTAACAACAATTTGCCTTAAGGCCCATGTATAATTATGCCAATTTGAGTCATCATGGTCAATTTAAAGTAAAAGCAAAACCAATAACAAATGATGTTCGAAATAAACGTTTATGCCTGTTAACAATAATTTGTCCAATCATGCTTTATTACTTGTCTAAAATTAATTGTGTTAAATGTATGTTGAGTTATTAAAGAGACTACTATTTTTTGTCAGTAAAACATATAAATTTGTTCCCTATTCGTATATCTATTCTATCTATTCCTAACCCATAGTTCTTTGAAATAGTTTATCAACGTCAAAGCCTGTGGCATAAAGAACGAAATAGAAAACACTACACGGAACAAAACAGATGTAAGAGATGACAAATGCTATTGAAACAGAAGCGATCACTTGATACCAGAACAAAAGGGGAACATGTATAACATCGATGAATCTTATTAGAGTGAACAGAAAAAAAACTAAGACGCAATTCAATAACGTGTGAAGCGGCAATCACATCTCATCCATTGGACTGACACCAAGTGTGCACGTGGGGCTCTTGAACAAGGGACACATTCTTCTCAGAGATTCGTGAACTTAACTGGCTTGTGCTCGATATGATGTGATAATGAGAAAATTAATTATTAGATTATATTTTTTTCTTAGTATCCATGTAATTTATTATATGGTGTATAGAATATTCAATGACAGATATAAAATTGCCATCAAATGTACATAAAGTGTGAATTTAGCTCATGGTGAAATTAATTGGAGCATTTAATAGTTAATGACTAAAGGATATAAAAGCAAAAAAATCTGGTATCAAACTATGACCATAATTTTATGCATAGTATTAACCCTTTCGACTCGGATGCCGCCTCCCCTCCCCAGAATTCGCGAGTGGAAAGGGTTAAATTAAATAGTATGCGAAAATTGGTTTGATTTTAGCTATTTACTATTACATTTTCTCAACGCATAAGGGCATTGTTATATCAACTCATAGAGGACCAAGAGCCTTCTCTATTACTTTGTAAAACGTACTACATCTCTGTTTCTCTGTATATTTCGAGACGTTGCTCTGCATTAGGTATTATTCTGTAATAGAGGAAATTCAAACAAAATGATATTAATGGAAAAAATAGTAATAATGCATGAGCCATATTTAAAAATTAGCTACTACCTACCTACCATGATGATAGCTATAATCATAATGCTGTCAGATGTTGAGCGTCATTGTTTCAGTTCAAACGTACATCGCGCATTTAAAAGTTCATTTAGAGGGTCTTTTGTAATGTTTTTTTTGGGACTTACTAATTAGTAATTATTTTAATACAATCTATAAACTTATGGCAGTATCAATTTTGTTGCAGTTATCAGGTGTTTAATGGAATTTCATTTATTCATTTTTTTTATTTTCTATTATATTTACAACTTTCGAATTAAGGGCATTTAGTAAATTTGGGGAATTTACAATTATCAGCCGTAAAGGGACATTTTATATTAAATCCACATGTTGGAAAAACAACTCTATAGTTGTTTATTTATTCATTTTTGTTCAATTTCGGACAAAAGGACATACTTAAACAATGGACAAAGTGACATAGTACTATTTTGCAACAATTACAGGGTAGTTCATTTGAAGCCAAGAAAAAAGAGTAAAAATTAAATCTTTTACGTGTTTCAATTCTGACTACTTCTAACTTGTTCTCTTAAAAAGTTGTATATCAATATGTATTTATGTCATTTTATCTGTACTATTTGGACAAAATGGTTTTTTGTAATTAGTCCTTTACTTGTGGTCAAAGCAATTAAGATTATTAAAAACGATTGAAAATGATTATAATATCATTGAATATTTTTAAAAAATAAAACACCATTTACCCGTACTTTTTCTATATCAAAAATGTTTCTAAAGCATGGTTCTAAAGCAAATGGTTGTGTCCAAATCAAGTTGAAGTAGTTGAATTTTTTTTAAATTAACTAGATTTTTCTCACACCTGTTCCACCTACCCTTCTATATTCACATTTAATAATTTTTCAAATGAAATGAGTAATGCAAACTTTTTTTAAATTAGTTTTAAGAAAAACATTGAAAGCATCTTACAATGTTACTTTATAGTGGCTTTTTCACAGTTTTCTTAATTTATCAGCGTCATTAATATTTATTGAATTTCTAAATACAAATATTCTTGTAAAATTATAAGTATACTTCTTTCAAAAATTGTTTTTCTCTATCTATTCCTCTTCTGGATTGACTAAAGAACATTCTGAAAAAATGAATCCACAATGATCCTTGCTGTATCCACGCGAGATCTCAGTTGTCTGCACGGTTTTATTACAAAACTCACCGAACTGTGACTGCGGGAGTGAAAGATGATTTCAAATAATACGACCAGATTGGAAATGTAATACGTATGGGAGAAGAATCTCCTTATTGTAATCAGTAATTATAATAAGATGCAGCCGACAGATTGAAACTGAACTTATTTCGTGAATGCTCTCGATTGTAAATTTAATTTCCGGAACTTCGTTTTGTTTACTCGCAAAATGATATCTTTATCTGTTTCGTAGATATTACTACGATTGGAATTAATGAGAGTATTATTTCGAATGGATGAATAAAATGGCTTTCTGCGAAAAGGTTAATAGGATATACTTAGCGTTTGTAATACCGCTACTCTTAATTGTTTCCTTATGTATACATCGAATAGGTTATTAATTTATTCCCTCAAGTTTTTGCCACTCAAAGACCTCACCCAGCACTAATGCATGAATTTTTATCCTCTGCCAACATATATAAAACCCGATTTAAAGGGTTCACGATATAGACGGTATTACAATAAAGGATTTCCTTATATCTGACAAAAGTGATCTCGTAAACATTTTTAATACTTTTCGAAGACCAGCAATGTCACGCTTCAGTTTACAAGGCAATATCATACAAGGGACCACAATGCATACAAATATAATGAAAACCGCAACCATTGAGTTCCATTGAGATCACCAAAGAAAGATATCAACAGACATGCAATCTTTTCTGAATAGAAATCTTTGAGGATTCAATTCGGCTTTATTTTGGTCCTTACCACATATATTTCGCGTAATCCTAATAGAGTCCCCTCGAGGACTTGCTACGGTCTTTTGTCTGTTGTTGTACGATTACAGGCTTTTAACATGCTTTCGAGAATAAAGTTTCTAAATATATAGATTTTGATTTATTATATCTTTTTTTTGAGCAATGGTATAGCTGTTTTAGGGTTATTACTTTCATCGACCTGTAAGACTGATGAAAACTACTTGCCTAGAATAATAAAGCTATAGTTCCTCATATAAAGAGCTTCAGATTCTTCTTAATGGTATTTAAAACATAATTTGTAATTTGGGACTATTTGTTCATCATATATAATTCAAAAATTTTATGTTCAAGTATGCGTTATTTAATTGTTTTATAAGTTGTATTACTATTTTTAAAAGGATTCATCAGTTTTTTTATATTATCTCTAGAATACCTTACATGCTTGTTTCTATACTTATGTGCTGTTTTTGTTATTACTTCATTTTATGGTAGGTGTATTCGTGTCGACATGAAACAACCAGTTGGGAACATATTTTGGAGCTCCTAAGGCAATTTCCAAATATTTGTTTTAAAATTTCTGTATTATTTCTATATTAGTTTTATGAGCACTGCCCCATAATTGTATACCATAGCACCAAATTGGTTTGAATAAAGATTTATATAAAAGTAGCTAATTGTATGAGCTTAGTTTGGATTTTGTCCCTAGTAACCAGTAAAGCTTTTTGGTTTTTTTATCTCAAGCTTTTGCCTCTTTTTTATACGAGTTCGCCAATTTAATTTTACTGAACATATTTAGATGATTGTTTGATATGCGTTATTTGTTGAGATTCAGTTGGTTTTCACAGTATAATTGCTGAAATTGAAATTGGGTCTTTGTGCCCCGCCCTACCCTGTATAGGTATAATATATATATTGTGTGTATATATATATATATATATAATATTTGTACGAACAAATTTGAAGATATTCACGGACATTCTGGTTTATAATCTGATTGATGTGGAGATTGTCCCTATGTCGTGAGGATTTGCACCGTATTAAGGTCAAGCGCGCTTATATGAGTAGTATTGCGACGCCAGCTTTTGATCTGTCGCATTATTACATTTTTTCCGTTCTTATGTTTATATATTTATATAAGTTTTTATCATTTTTCATGTTTTACAAACAACGGATCATTTTTGAAAAATATCCGCATAATTTATTAATTCCATACGCGAAGAGCAAATATTTTTGCATGAGTAATTGTAAGTAATTTGATTTGATAGTATACAAAATATGTTCTACAGCATTCTTTCAGTCGATGTACCTGTTTGCGTTACAAGCTGTTTAAACAGGATGGACATCAACATTAATTTATAAAATCGATTATTCATTTAACTAAAATTCAGTCTTTATTAAATTGACAATACTCAATTTATCTACTCTTGTCAATAAAATTCATTAAGCTCTAATCGATGTCTAATTGTGTCCCGCGTTGGCAGCTGTTTGAATTGAAGTGTGTAAAACTCGGATTATAAATTCTAAAGCGACTATATTCCTTTAACAGGTCTTGTATTGGAAGTAAAATGTTTTATATCAAGCACACTAAGGTCTCTTGAATTATAAATATCGACGGCACACGGTGCTTTAAAATGCAATAAATTTAACAAATGACGCGTACGGTAATGCATTTGCAAGCCGAAGAGGAGACTAATGCAGATTCAACTATTTCCAATTTGTGATCGATATCATGAGCAGTAAATCTTCAATTATAGTGCATTCAACTCGATTGCAATTTGTATTCTTAGATATATTTTAAACCTGAGCTGCATACAAATAGATTCTTTGTACACTGAGCATTCTTGGGCGGTTGACGGTGTTATAAATTTTAGCATCATACATTTATTCAACGCTATAAGAAAAATGTAGAACAAAGATCGAATTATTGCTATATGTTACTCCGCATTACTATATAATACACATTTTGTTTATAAACCCATAATACAGAAAAAAAATTGTTATACTGTTATGGCCCGATTATTTCATGTAGTGAATTATAGAAAGATGTTGCTCATCTCTATAGAAATAGTACACTTTTTGCTGATTATTTAGAAAGACTAAATATAATTAGTGAGTGGCTATATCCGACAATTAAAAGATGATTTTTAGTTTAAATTATTGTATATTTAAATAAAATGATACGATGTTAAGATTGATAGATTAATATTAGCATATTAATACTTATTAGTTAGGTGAAGTTTGAGATACTACTGATGGTAGTTAGTACATAGATGAATGTCGGATATTACTGATCTTACTTAGTTGAAGTTGCAATTGATACTAATTTATAAAGTTTTATCATTTTTTGATTGGTCCATTTTTACAAGCGACTGCCCATTTCATTCTTAACCAATCAAATATTGACCTGTGATTTAGTTGGGATGATGATGAGTTTAAAAATTCTCATTTCTTAGAAAAAAGAATGAATGATTAAGGGTTTATAGATAGGATGCATTACATTATAAGGCGGCGTTTCTCAAACTTATTTCTTTCATCGCTCCCTTTGAAGATCAAAATTTTTGTAGCGCCCCCTACCAAATTTTTTATACAATCTCTGAAAACTGTTTTTTTTTACTTTTATTAATATAGCTATAGTGTGATATATTAGTTGATGCAACCTTACATTCTATATTAGACATTTTTACCAGTGAGCCATTAATCAATATATTTTATATATTATAATCAAATTAATAGAAATTGTATATCAAATTTTATTTTCAAACTCTAATGAGAAGGATGAATTTGATGGTTTTTTACAAGTTTGTCAATATCAGGTCCATTTGACTCAAAAACAGTCGTAAGTCACCGCGTTTGGTAATTTGCAGAATCTAAGGGATTACTTGATACTTTGAAATTGTGCAATAAAAAGGATTAGGTTTTATTATTGCTATCCTGTATGAAGAGTTATTAAATGGGCATCCATTAATCACGTGATCGATTTTTTAGGTATTTTGGAAAATTCCCTCCCCTCTCCCACCAAACATCACGTGTATTTTTAGTCATGCAAAATTTTTGAACGATTTTTTGGAATTCACGAACAAATCGTAAAATTTTGATTTTTTTGAAAATTCAGGTAAAATGAACGCACGTGATATCTTACTAGACCCTTCCTCTCCCAAGTGATATTTTGTGATTTTTTGTCAACCCCCCTCCCAAAAAAGCCTCATGCAAATAATGGACGCCCCCTAAAAGATATCTATATAATTTTATTATACCAGGGTTGAGCTATAGGCTCAATTTATAGATTTAATTAGCGAATCAATAATAAAACATTTACATCAATATTAAGCTTTCGAGTCATATTATTAACCAGCGATCAAAACCCATAACTCAGCAATATTGAATTGGAGAGAATTCGTGTTCTGATCTAATGTATCAACAGTATGCCAATATCCGCATGCATTCGTTATGTCGATATGTTTTCGATAAGCTCGTTATTTTAGCATGTGCCGCTTGTACGATGATCGGTAGCATACACGAGGAGGACTAACGAGGTCCTTGTTTCGTATCTTTACCGACTCGGGAGCCGCGAACCACCTGCAGTTCCTACCTCGCAGGTAGGAAAACGGTACTGTTGAGCTGCACGTCGACGTACATACTTAACGGGTATAATAAAAAAATTGAGAAAGTGGCATTTTTCATTATGTAATGGGAAAACATTACTTCCATAAGCGAAGGATTTCATATTTTTATGGGAGTTATTGAATAATAATTGTAAAAACTTGTTTAGGTATATTACTATGTGTCTATATCATGAAAAATGTATAAAAAAAAATAAGAAAAAGATAGAATCCGGCAAGACGTGGGCTAGCACAAACTAATTTCGGGTTTGATCTGAATTTTGTCCAAGCTCGATTATTTCCAATTTGCATTTTAGGCTAAAGATTTCAAATAGTCTCAAGTGAAAATCACATTCTAGCTATACATATATAATATAAAGTGCATAGTAATACCAAAGAAGAGTGGCTAACCTCTGGGTTGCTCTCGCGAAGAAAATTAGGGGGCGTCGATTAATCACGTGAGCGAGTTTTAAGTATTTTTGGGCACCCCCTTTCTCTTGGTAATACATAGTAAGAATTACCCCCCTCCCCTACCAAACATCACGTGTATTCTTAGTTACGTGAAAAACTGTAAATTAACATTTTTGATTTTTTTGAAAATATTTCATTTTTTTTAAAAAAAATTGTTAAAAATAAATACACGTGATATCTTACCATACCCTTCCCTCCCCCACCTGATATTTTTGATTTTTTATGAACCCCCCCGCCCCTTTCTCTAAAACCTCACGTGATTAATGGATGTCCCCTTAGATTGGCAATGTAAATTAGCAAACACAGCTCAAAGAGCACGTAGTTTTGATCACTATTAAAAAATAACTAGCATGTTATTTATAAAATTTGATTTAAATCGAGGTTTAAGATGGATTTGACAAAAACTGAACTGACTCTTTTAGTATAAAATTCTTGTGCTTATTAATTTATATGTGCTTTTCATGTAAGTAAATAATTTTATTTTTTATTTCAGGTATGGATACAACTTTGGAACCGTTTTACTTTAGCTGTGGTGTTTGCGTGAGTATCTACTTACTACTTTGAATTTAATCTTTGCACTTTTACTTGCATTATTTAAAATATAGAACAAAAATATGTTTCCTATTGAAGAAAAGCCCACGGTGTGATAATGCAATGGGAAATTACTCATACTATTTTTCCCTGAATCGAGTTGAGTTTAATTCACCTCACGACCTGCTTTAGGGCAGTACACCCATTATTTACTTGCATTAGTATCAAATGTACTAGTTGATACATGTCTAAAATAATTAGTCTTTTTCT
>NW_020537324.1:20358747-20379192 GCF_003426905.1 Ctenocephalides felis | reverse complement strand
TTTGGAACGCTTTAAACTTTCGGGATGTCAGACTCTGTCACTTTGGTATCTTTTGCAGGCTTACGGGCCGAGTAATAAACGACAGCAATCTTTTGATGTCTTGACATGTTTTGACACACGTGTGTGGTAGTCGTTGCGATTCCTATATGAGACTTGTTAAGCTTCAGGTGCACTGGAATGGATTGTCTAACATCTTGTTTTCAAAAATACAATAATTCGTCAACTGGATTATTGTTGCGTGTTTATTTGCATTTGGCATGACGATCAGAAGTTTTTTTCCCAAGGATTTGCATTTTCGTTGTAAAACGTGGCTTATTATTTAAAAAAATGTTCCGGATATGACAAATGATACAGGTTGACATCGGTATACTTATAAGCAAATATCTCGACCAGAAATAATAACGTAATGAGATTAAATTACCTTGACAACTTAAATTCGGTTTCGGGCAAGTCCGATTCATTTCATTCTTGGTGTGTTGTCATTATTTAACATCGCCGGCACTTAATCTTCTCCAAATGGGCCTCGGTGATACATGAAAGAATTAGGCCCGCGGCCCGTTGTCATTTGCAGTCCCTGGATGCCCCCCATTACATTACCGCGAAATTGATTTTTAATAAACGCCCCGCGGTTTCGGAGTGCGTCTGACTCGCCGCGCCATTATCTGCACGAACCCGCGTGAATTACGTTTTGCTAAACTCTTATCTTATTGTCGTACATATATCTCGAAGATGGTAATCGGTTTCAGTACGAATTTATGTTATTCATGTAGCAGAACTTAATTCAATTTTGGCGGCTTTATGTGAACCGCGGGGTATCTGTTAAACGATTAATTAACTTTGGATTTAAGTCTGTGAATAATTTTATTTATTTATTCCATTCATATTCAGTAACAATTCATATTATTTATAACGTCTTTAAGGATTGAACTTATTCCTTGTTCGGTCTTCTTAGCATTATAAGTTATCAACTGAAATATATTAAATTCGTAAATAAAGGAATGCGATTTTTTTTTATCAGTTTCAATTCTCTTAACTACTACAGTGCTCAATGTCGTAAGTAATCGATATGAAAACGATTTCGTTTACTTTGTTATTTTTAATCAAACCATATATGGATACAGATATATTGACCATACGTCCTGGTTTGGCCGGCACAGTCCCGAATTTCCACCTTGTGTCCTGAGTTTTTCTAGAAGCAATATCTATCCGTGATCCAGATATTTTGTTCGAGATTGTATCGGATTTGTCAGGCTCAAATATATAATAATTTTGAACTTTCATTTCCTAATTTTACAAAAATTAGCAAAAATTGCGGTAATCAATTTTTAGACAATTTGATACAAGTACTTACTCATATTAACGATAAGTTAATTATAAAAAATATTGAACACAGTATTAGCGTCCTGGATTAGCACAACTACAAATTGCCGACCTGATGGTTTTAATATAAAAATTTTGATCACAGATAACATACTTTTTTATAAAAGTATATAGCTATATTTGAAATAATTAATTTGAAATGAAAAAATAAATCTTAGGATTTATTTTTTAATTATCCGGTATCACTGGTTGGTGAGATTTGTAATTGGCAACAAAGTCGCTAATTCATTCATTCATATTCCTACTGATTTTCTTCGATTGGGTTTACCTGTCGGTATGTAAATTTCTCTTGAATAGTTGAAACTGGCTCTTGTACTTGACCTCGCATACCTTTTGCGACTTACGACACGCCTTATCAATAATATTGAATTGTCGATAATAATTAACCAGTCAGATAGTGGTGAATCTGCCACAGAAGTATGCTGGTACTTCTATGCAACGGTTCAATATACGGTTTTATATATATGAGATTACAAATAAATTTATATATCTTGAAGGATTAAGTGCATAATAATGTAAGAACTAATAAATGTTTTCTTGTGAATTACTGTAATTATTTGCAAATTCCACTACTTATTTACAGATAATACAAATTGCACTTAATATAAATATGTTAACTTACATGTAAATAGTCGATGCTCATCAGATCTGATTTTTGCAGTTATGCAAAAGGGTTAAAAGACTTTTTTGACTCATAGACTAGAGTATCATAATACACTGGACTAGAGTATTATGTTTTGCTAGTCTATGAAAAGAAAGTCTTCTCACTCATTTTCTACAAATGTCGTCCATGGACGACATCCGCATGAGGTGCTATTCAGCTCTCACTATTCAGCATAATACTTTGGGCTACTTTGTGCAACCATAAGCCATTGTGACGAGGATCACAATTAATTAATATTAAAAAAAAAAGTTTAAATATATTTTTTTGTTTTTTATTATAGGCTTATAATTGGTGATTTTTTGCTCTCACTATTCAGCATAATACTTTGGGCTACTTTGTGCAACCATAAGCCATTGTGACGAGGATCACAATTAATTAATATTAAAAAAAAATGTTTAAATATATTTTTTTGTTTTTTATTATAGGCTTATAATTGGTGATTTTTTGGAAGTAGAACAAAAATTCGAACCATAAAGGGTTAAAATGATTATCTTACCCTATTTTCAAGCTAATAAAATTGTTGTACAATATTCGTATCATGTTTACTATTCACTTCCAATACTTGATACCCGATGATTGAAAAAAGCTCGTTTCCTTTCCATCTATGAGAGAATATCCAATGTACACGTAAATGTTTAATTATCATAAATAGCTTTTTATATGTATTTATATAATTATTTAAGTATCCGTTCTCGTATTACGCACTTCATACCGCTTTACCGAGATACTTTTAACACAGTAATCATCATCTTCATAATTTAAAATCAGTTTTCTTCAGTTCGTATAAGAGTTGAAAATTGCACATATTTACATTCCTAGCAACGCAAAGGCAGCAGTAAAAATAATAGTCTGTTATTTTCCATTTTTGAATGATTTTATCTCGACTTTATTTACGATGGACACTAACCGTTCATTGGCTTGAACTGTATTTTAATAACAACGGATATGCTATGGTTTATTTGTATTACTTTTAATAATAATATGAAATATAAGTTGCAATGAGATGAAAATGAATTGGAAGGAATTAATTGCAAAAATATGAACAGATGTAGTAGTGATGATGGTTCAAGAGGGTTGGATAACCTTTTACAACATACTTGACCATATGCTAAAAAGTGAGGAAGCGTCTTTTCAAGGGGTTTTACGTATTTACAAATATCGATTTTGGTAATAGGATTCTTCCCTTTCCGAGTTTTAATCCTTAGGCGATTTATGTTTACAAATTGCACTAAAAAGATTATAGATTCAATTATTTGTTCGATAAATTGATAAAAAGAAATGATTTAGATTTGTTTCATTCATGAAAATAGACTTTTGAAAAGTTATGTTTATTTCAGTCATAAATTTATTTTTGTAAGAATCAAATGTACTAAGTATTCAATTTATTTAATGGCATATCTATATAATGTTATTTCTTACAAAACATTGAATCGTGCGTGTATGTATTCTAGATATCTTGGCGTCAGAACAATCTTTTTTATTAGAGTTCGAATCCAAACCAGGAACTCCAATTCAAATCCCATTTCTTTTTTTTTATTTTCTATTTTATTTACAACTGTCCAGTTAAGGGCATTTAGTAAATTTAGGGAATTTACAATTGTCAGCCGTAAAGGAACAAATCCCATCTCTTTAACCGCATACCTACGAGTACATTATGAAAACCATTTTATAATGTTTTATAAAACACCCCATCCCTTACCAAAATTTGCCACCCCTGCTTGAAAAGTAGCATTAAGTGTAACAGGTTTGAGACGAGTGCAACGTCTTATCATAGTAATTCATCCATAGAGGGTATTTATCGGTTCGTCGTTTGTGTTTTCTCACAACATTCGCTATTTACTAGTATGTATGGTTATATAAGCTCTTATTATATTATAGACAAAGATCTGGCTATTATTTTTACTCATTTTCACCCGAAATTATATTCATATCTGAACCTGTACACTACTAATTAAGAACATAGACGATATCAAGCAATATGATATCCAATTCCCACCGGACACTAGAGACCTCAAATTTAATCTCAAGTTCAAATCACCTTTTGTGGGCTATGCTGCAATTTATTTATATCATAACTATAAGATATACATATCTAATATAAAGTCTACACATAACAGGGGATTAGTTGACTGCTGTGTTGCTCTTACGAGAAAAATACCAGGCTGTGCAGAAAAATAACTCACTAAGAAATATGTATAAAAATTCATACATATATTCAATATCTTTGTATTAAGTGAAATAATCACAATAGATGGCCATACAAATACATCAGTAATAATAATCTAATATCAATCACATACTTCCAATTGGCTAAAAAATAGAACCTTTAAGATATTCTTTCTTAACTCGAAAGTATCAGAGAGTGGGAGCATATCAGGAATATAGTAAATTATATTAATGAGTACATAATAAATACTCGTCTTTCAATTATACATAAATGAAATTCCAATTGTAAGTGATTGTTAACAACGATCAGAACTACGAGTTCTTTAAGTTGTTTTTGCTAACTTACATTCCTAATCTTTAACAATCCCTGTTATTTTCTTCGAAAGGTTCATATTACAGTACAATAGTAACTTTTAAAATTGTTAGTCTTTTTAACTCAAATAATATAATATATTATATAATTTTATACTATATTCATAATTGAGTACATAATAAATACTCGTCAGAATTACGAAATCGTTGAGTTATTTTTGGTAAATTGTGTTCCTAATTATTGCTGTTAACATTTCCTGCCATATTCTTCGAGAGGGTAACCTAGTGAGACCACTCTTCTTTGCTATTACTATGTACTACATGCTAGGTACCAATATATCTAATGGCGTTGTCTTGTATGTGATGCACCAATTCCTATAAGTGGTGATTTTTGCATAAGATTATATTTGAGATCTATAACCTGAAGTGCCATGATGCCTAATATCAAACTTGGCCGAGGTTGGGATCAACCTATTCATTAATCCACCAATCTACCTCCCTACCAATTTACCTGTCATCCCTTTTACGTGTCTACCAATTCAGCTGTCAACCTGTTTATCTGTCTACATATTCGCGTATCTACCAGTTGTCCTGTCTACCATTTTATATATTTTCCAATTTACCTGTCCACCAATATAACTATCCACCTGTTCAGCTGTCTATAAATGTATCTATCTACCTGTTCAATTATTTATCTCTATACATGTCTGCCAACTTACCTGCCTAACAGTCTGCTAGTTTTCTAAAAAAAAATCTAAAATATTAAATTTTTTTTTATCAATCATTAGCAAATTGTGACAAAAACCACGTTTAGGTGTTTAATATGTGATAAGTCTTATCAGACTTATTATCAGAATATTTCCAGCTCTTCTGTTACTTCTCTCGTTGTTATGTACGAACGCCGTTGTGGGTATTTAGCAGTTGCATCAGTATGGGGATGTGTTTCGCTCGGCTGTGCGTGTTGCCTAGTCCGCGAATGCAATTTGCTGCATGATATGTATCTGGTTTTAGCGGGACGTCAGCAGATGTGAGAGCATTATGCACACGGAGTCGAACGCATAATAACAATGATAGTTCAGCAGTTCGATGCCTTCGACTTGTACTTGCACTTTTCGATGTTATGACGTAGATTCTTACCAGAGTAGAACTATACCACTCAAAAATTCGTAGAAACTTTAACGAATCTTCTTAGAACAGATTTAAATACATGGAGATCTTATTTAAATCCCAAAAACCATTTAATTTTCATTATTACACCATAAGACTTCATATACTTGTATTGAGAAATTATGAGCGGCTTAACTGAACGTTCTAAGATTAATTATAAGATAACTAATTCTAGCGAAAAATAGATTATTTCCTCGAGCTGCAGTGAGAGCCCATTCACATTGCCTTGCAGCAGTTTTTTCAATATTGAGTTCAAGTGGTCGAGGAACGGTTTTATATATTTTGTATTTTAACTGACTTTATCTCTATCTATATACCTTTTTTATCGTTACCCATATTCAGACTCAAAAATGCACGTAGATTGGTATTTCTGTATGTCAAACACAATATATGTCGGTTCCCATACACAAATATTGCACTTTTCAAGATACAGTAACCTTCATACTTCAGTAAAAAGTGTACTAACATTGATTTTAATGATTTTGGTTCAATTATTATTTAATCCAAAACTTACTATGTATGATGGCTTGGAAATAACTGATACAAAATAAACATCAATATATAGAAATAGCTGATAATAATACACTAATCGCAATACAACCATTTAGTTCAACGATCCGTTGAACAGTATGAAACCAGTTTTAGAACGTAGTATTCTGAAATTGCACATTATGGTATAAAAATGATAATTCATCCGTTCATTCATATTGGAAGAAAAGATTAAAATTAACTACAAGGTTTAGTATTTAAATCTTATTTTGTTTCTTTGTATTTCTGCACTTACAATTTTATGTCTAAGAGGTTAATTGAAACAAAATTTTAATTTATTTTAGTTTCAACAGAAATCAGAATAAGCAATATTCTATGAGCGATTTAGTTCAATTCATTCACTCACACTCACAAAGGCATACATGGAATTATTGTACTAAATTTTGTCAAGCCAATAGTTATTACTTCAATGATTCACCATGGATTCACCAATTAAGATGTTGCAATGTCTTAAATATCTTATGGGATCTTTTTCTTCAACGTTTTATATACTGGTGACTCAAGAAGTTGAACAGCTGTAAAAAGCACAAAAAACAATGTTTGTGACCTTGAAATTTAATAGTTGCGTACACCCTACCATATGTAGGTTTTGAGACAACTTTTAGGGTGTCAATATACAGGTATTTACAGACTTACAGCTGGGTATCTCGAATTTCGAGATTTTTACCTAATTTATGCTTAAATGACTGGACTACTATAGAATTAGGATGATCTTCAAGTTTCAGGAACGTATAATTTTGAACAGCGTTTTTTTAGCAATTGCATTTCATTAACTTATTTATTCCAAATTTACAAATCGTGGAAATTATACTATTTCCTGTGAAATCTCCAGGATAATAATACCGTATGCTGATATATGGCATTATTATTTTTAGGATGACGTCCGATGCAGGCGAGCATAGTATAATAAATAGTTAAAATCCTCATATTTTAAAACTGTTTAGCGTTGAAATTAACTCGCAAAATTATGTAATTGGATTATTCGTTTGCGACGAGTTCCAATTAGTCTCGGTAGCGGGACATAACTTTATAAACTGCGCTTTAGTTTTCATTCGCATTAATTTCTTTTGCCTTGTAATAATAGTCTCTCATTCATTTTGGTACAGACATTCAAATAGAGCTCTATGAATACTTAATATCGACGGCTTTAGCCAGTTTTAATTTCCTGAAATAGGACACGACGTTAATGTAGTAGAAAATTACTTTCGTATATAGAACAATAACCAAAGTTCTGCCGACCTACTTAAACTTATTTTCTGTTGCGAAATCTTTTTTGTGCAATTTAAATAATAAATGGTGAAATGATTATGTTTAGTTCTGCACATGTACATATCATCTCCATTTTATTTTAATAGGGAGTTTTATTTTTATTTATTCGTTTATTTTAACAGCAATCAGAGCTTTTAGGTGCTCTATGAGCTCTATGAGCTCTATTTAGAATGCTGCTTAATTCTATGTTTAAATGAGATATAGTTTAAATGATTTCTGAACGCTATTAGAAGGCAGTCCACGGCTGACATACTGTGATACTGCACTAAAGGCGATTTTTACTAGAAATTATATTTGAGATATATAACTTCAAGCGAAATTTTGATATCATGCTGCCTGATGTCGAGCTTGGCTCAGGTTGGGATAGAACTCCGGACAAGGATTTGCTTTAGCTCACGTTCTTACCGGTCTAACACGGATAGAAAATTTTATTGATTCAATTCAATTGATCTACATAATTAAAAGTTTGTTACTAGTCTTGTAATTGCCAATGATGTGATATAAATGATTATCTACATGAATATTAATTTATTATGGGAGTATTATGTTTTATTTCATTATTTGAATATCTATGGATTTTCTTTCATCAAATTCGTACATAGCTTTTGTTTTAGGTATATTAGGCCCTGCGACGCGTAACATTAAAAAGTTTTATGAAAGTATAATAAATTTCCAGCCAGGCTACTGTGCGAAGTTGCTGATTCATGACACATAAAACCGAAGTGTTGTCGATGGCGTGCTTTTCGGAGCGGTTCTATTTTATTACTGAGACTTAGGTGTCTGGAAACTATGAAATATGTCGGTTCGCTTTGCGGAAAATGCAGTTAGAAAAACTTCGACAGCACACACCTGTTTCGGCCAAGAATGATTTTAACTTCCGTATTTTATTGCAGAAAACCAGAAACGGAATTCCGAGATGTCATTTTTAACTTTTCATGTTACTCTTGCAAATATAGAATTACGTCAAGATTTTATTGGATGCTGATGTTTCATGGGAGAATTTTATTGGATTTAGTAAATGAAATCAAAACTAGTTGGTATTGGTATTTTGCCTTGAGGCAAGTTACATGAACTTCCCGGTATGTGTAAATAATCGACTTAATTAATAAAAAATAAATTAATTTATGAGTATTAAAAGTATTCCGAGTGGATTTATTACACATAATTGAAAACGAACGATCACGTTAACGAAGTATTTTCTAAATTCAAAAATCAATAATTTTTATAATTGAACCAGTTTTTGTTGGACTTTAATGGTTTAGTACGTTCATTAAGACCAAGTACTCTTCATTATTACCAAGTAAGTAATTTTAACAAGCGTCAAAAAAAACAAAATGTGATTTTTTTCACTTTTTTGCGATTTACAAAGAAACAACTTGGCTGATCGTCGCGCAAATTTGATAAATGCTAGTCCTCATCGAGATACATCTAATGGTTTAAATTTTTAAAATCGGTCCAGCCGTTCTTCAGAAAACGTCGATTTACGGCAAAAATCTGTTCACATACACATATTCACACATTCGATTCAGAATGGTTCGAAACGACGAGAAAACATAAAATTAGCGAATCGGATTTTTTATGAAAACATAAACTTCTCCTTCAGGAAGTTAAAAAACAAAAATGAAATTTTTTGGACATTTTGGCATACCTTATAAAAAAGCATGTATATATGTGTGTGTATGTGCAGGTACAGAAGTTTAAGATTTACGGGGCAAAAGTGCAAAACATGGCAATTTCCAGGAAGGCAGGTCCAGCGATTTTAGATATGTCATATAGAAAGTTAAAAAAGAGTCATTTAGCGGTCAAAAATGATCATTAGATCATTTATTTACAAGGTACAAATTTTGTTCACATTTGTATGGGTTCCGTACTAATCTTTATAATGTTTTGATATTTCGTCTCTTAAACAGCTACGCAGCGCGATCGCTTTTCAAAAACCTCAGAGTTTTTAAAAAAAATTAAACTATTAAAAATTTTAAATTATGGTACGGAAAGTACCAGCAATTTGCCTTAAGGCACGATGCCGTACACCACTAGTTCTCATTTCATTTTCTATAAAATTTGTATGAATATATAAGATAATAGAATTTTGTGATATGAGTGGAACGAATATTGAATGTTAAATAAGAATAATACAAGACTCAGATTTTTAACATGCACTTTATTTAATAATTACGGACGTTTCGAAACCATGGTATGCCTCATCTTCAGTGTAATTTCAAAAACAGTTACTTATATACTACACTTGTACTACTACTTATATTACTTACATACTACAGTGTAGTATATAAGTAACTATTTTTGAAATTACACTGAAGATAGGGCATACCATGGTCTCGAAACGTCTGTAATTATTAAATAAAGTGTGCGTTAAAAATCTGAGAGTGTATTGTTTATATTTAACATTTAATATAAGATTATATACAGAATCTAAATATAAGATGAGGAATCAATCGTACAATGCGTCATGCAAAATTGATTAAAGCTCTCGAGGCATCTTAAATCTTGATTCATAAATCAGGCATTAGTAAGCATGCATTCCTTCTTGGGCATGAGTCTCCGAGCTAAGTAATAAATGTCATTGGTATTTATTCCTGGTAATGGACTGATAGACAGAAACCGCAATTGGTACCGATAACGATGAATGGCTTCAAAAGTCGAACGTTTAGTAAGGATGGACGGACGTCTTTCGTCGTATCGCGTCTATGACCTACACGACCCGTAAACTTTGCCGCGATATCTTTGTGCATTCAGAGCAGCACATTGCAGAAGTCAGCAAATGCGATAACACGGAGCTCAAGACGGCCACACAGATAATACGCATAGCGACGTCTTTTAGCTTTTCACATACAAATTTCTGCTGAACATAGCACACAAAGGATTAGTCAGCCGTTGTGGCTCATTCTCCTATTTTAAGATGAAAACTTCTTTCAAACTTCGTTTTATTCTGATAGCAGTCATTGCAATTGCAATGAGAATTCTAATAAAGTAGTATATAGTGAGGTAATTGTAAATCTGTAATCGATAATTAAGCTAGATAAAAATATTTCTTTTTTTTGAAATTTATTGTCTGCTTTCATTTTAATCATTTTTATATCAGAAATCAGACTTGTTTTGCTAACTTAGGCTTGACCTATATAGCCTTTATAGATTGCAACCCAACATTTGCCTTATCCTTATTACAATTTCTATATTACTGATGAATTTTCGATTGAATCAGCACTAATGCTATAGACTATCCTCTTATTCTTTACCAATTATCCTTTAATGTTCCTAAGCTATCTACGCGTTCACAATTATTCGCCTCTCTTTTAAATTCGCCTATTCAACTTATGTCCTCTAACTTTAACTTAATTAATAATAAGTTGTGAAATAGATATTCACAACAATTCACCTAACCAAATAATCTCTATCTGCACAAGTTAACCTTTTTATTTTCTTTTCAAATATATTTCATTATTTTATCGTATTCTGTAAATAAATAATATTGTTACATTCTGTATTATATGTTAAGCACATTTTTAATTTTGCTATATATTGTAATTTTGTATATATGTTAATTGTTATCCATAATGTAAAATAATTGTATTTTTGAGTTCTCTTGGAAGCAATCTGTGGGTTATATTTTTAAAAATAAACATAAAAAACGGGCTATTTTTACTTGGAACTTTATTATCTATATTTTCAAGTAAAAATTGATGTCACTGCTGCTTGATTGCAGACTGCCCAAAGTGGGTATCGAACCTGACATCTCGGATTCGAAGCCCATAGCCCTAAATTCACTAATTCTTGGCAATGTTCTTTCAAATCTATCAAATATAAAGACAAAATTACCCTTTAAGCTGGGTCTCTGAAAATTATCAATGAAAAGCGTGTTTTCCATGATTCCTTGGTAATTTTCCAAGATTTGTTCATGATTTAATAAATTTATATAATAATTTGTATAGTATAGTTTTCAGTATATAACTTTTTTTATGGATATGCTTGGGTATTATTTGTTATAAATATTTAAAAAACAGTTTAAAAAATAGTTTTGGATTTCCACCTTGTGTCCCGGGTTTTCTTGGAATTTCAATCATAATAAAATTACAATGAAAAGTTCATGAAAATTAGCAAAAATTATGCTAACATTTTTTTGACTGCCTGCCGCAGGTGCATTGATTTTTCTAACATTATGAAGTGAATTCAACTGAATTTTATGCAAGTCTTAAATTGAAAAAAAAAACGCTTAAATCCTAAAATATAGGATATAATATAGCATATAATCGAATAAAAAAATACAACTAAATGTAAGTAAATATGAGTGAAAAAATTAATAAAGCTTATTATTACTGTGGAGCAAATTTGCTCCAAATTAAGTTAAGTGTGCCATGATATTTGTTATATAGAAACAAAAGAATGTCTAAAAAATATCTCATATAATCAATTCTAATAAAATCATCATACAATTACATAGTATTTTTAATTAAAAATACTTTATTTATGGAATGCTCTCCATTACTGTATTTAAAATCATATTTAGGTCATTTAGCATAAAAACTCCAAGTTAGCATACCTAAAAACTGTGGTTCTCTTACTAAAAGCAAATGTACGCCAACTTTATGTTATTACCTTTCTGGTAATGTTTTATATTATATTTTTTATTAATGCGAGTTCAATATTATAATATGCTAGGAAATACAGTTTCGTGTTTTTTATTACCTTTTATCATCCAATAGTTTCATTCTTCATATTTCGCTACATTTCATGCCGAGACGAATGAGAAATATTTCAACATATATTGATTCCAAATGGGACACTTTTTGAGCATAAAACGGCACGTTACGCGTCTCGAAAACGAGAAATGAATGAAAAATTCATGAGCTATAACGTGCGTATTCCACAGATATAAAGATATTTGGCCCATCAACGCAAATAGTAAATAAGTCCTTCGGAATACAAGCATTCCTCGCATTTTCAATTCTCGTCACGCCGGCTCTTAAATTCTCAGTGGATTGGAGATTTATGTTGTTCGGGATATTTTATATAACTCAAAGATTGTATACCGACACATAAAAGATATAGTTTTGGATCCAACTTTATTGTGAATTAATGCGATCCTGGGACATTATTTTATGACGATGTCCGCTATCACTGCAAAAATATATCTAATGTTCGAATATAATGTATTAAACATTTAGAACCGTTTTAATATCAATCACTACTAATACTTTTATACTTCTGCTTAATCTCGCATCGCCTCTTTTCTCATTAAGATAGATAATTAACGCGTTAATAGTACATATTAGTAGGTAAGCTAGATATTAGGAATATATTTTACTATAGTCAGTCTGAATTTGTTTTATACGATTTTTAAAACTAAGGATTATATCTGAATTTGTGTGCTGGTTTAAGAAAAATTTTGTTGGCATTAGTAAGATAAGTTTGTAATCTTAAGTTGTAAGTTGGTACCAAATCTAGCATTTACATAAAACTTTTATAAACCGACCCTTATTCGTGCAATAAGGGTGGAATCAGGTAAAATTATGGAGCGGGAGGGAGTTATGATTGAACTGCCAACAAGTGCAGACTAAAATATCAATATTTAATCATGTAAGTTATAATTTAAAATAAAATCGATAAATCTTAAGAAGTGTTTTTACATATCGAGAAGAGAATAAGTAATTAATATCTCTTCAATATATACTCTATAAAATTGCCTATTCTATAAAAAGTTGCCTACTCTATAAAATCTTGGACCGATAATGTCATAACAGTATATATAGAAATGTATAGATAATATTTTTTAAAAAGATGATTTCTTTTTGCATTGCTCTGAACTCTTTATGAACATATTTGAACATTAACTTCAACCATTAATTCAAGTTATATAAGGAGTTGGTAATCAGAGTGGACCATACCACAAATCTGGAAAATCTGAGATATGGTGATGATATATTGAGTTTTCCTCTAAATAATGCTGCTAAACCGGAATAAACATAATATTAATGTCTATCGTTAAATAGGAACAAAAAAATCTGCTTTGGCTCTAAAGTTTGTTCCAGGTTTTTTGAAAAGCCAAAATGGACTCTAAGGCTTCTATTTCATTTATATATTCAAAAACTTAAGTAAAATAATGTAGAGATAAATGGTAATCAATTAAGGGATAATTCAATTTTTCAAATGATAGCAAATAATTAAAACACGGTTCAAAGACGTTTTGGTATATTTAGGATGGTCCACTCTGGTTACCAAGTCCTCATGTATATGTATAAATATATTTTTTGTAGAGCTTCGAACAAAAAGTCCAAAAAGTAATAAAAAAACAAAAAAAAGTTTCAAAACCATTTCTTTATTTATATACTGTCGACGTTTCGGAACTAGGTACGTTCCATCTTCAAGACATCTGTCAAGAAACATGATCTTGATAAGATTTAAGCACACAATATGTTTAAGAAAAGCTTTTCTTTAACATATTGTTTGCACATCATGTTTCTTGACAGATGTCCTGAAGATGGAACGTACCTAGTTCCGAAACGTCGACAGTAAATGAATAAAATGTTTTTTTAAAAAACTGTTTTGTTTTTTATTACTTTTTCGATTCTTTGTTCGAAGCTCTACAAAATATTTACAAATCCAAGACTCTACCATCCAATAAATATATAACTCTATACATGTGGGTTATGCAACAGCACAATGGCAATTTTCATTAAAGATATCCAGTACCCTTGGCACGTTTAATAATCTTTTCATAAGAAATAAATAGAATCTACCGCAATTTCTCTTCAAAACGACCGCCGACTCTTCCATTATTCCGCTTGATGTGCACATCTAATATATTGGCACGTCTTCTCGCATCGTGCGGGTGCGGGCAGATGTCATTTAATTACCTCGGCGAAATTGTCATAAACATGGGACCGATTACAATCAGTTATCCGAAACCGAGTATCCAATCAGCGGCTAACGGGACATCGGAAGCATCGGAGTCAATAGTAATAATGCCCATCAATAGAATGCAGTTTAATCACTATCAGCGATCCAGTCGTAAAACGTCCAAGAATGCACCAGGAGTTCAAAGTTTTGATGATCTTGTTATTAAGGAAACACGGGTTTGAGGTCGCTTAAATCTGAATCGCGATGTTACAATTGTAAGATTATCTAGGAATTTATTTTAAAACTTTAATTTCGAAAAACACTTCTATTACTTGGTTAGTTGGCTTATCATTAATGATGTCAACACCGGATGTTACTACTTTTTTAGTCATAAAAACTAACAATACTTGCTTCTAGATAATATGAAATGTTTTCTACAAGTTCGTCTTATTTATCCTATAAAATGGGTTTCATTCCTATGCATTAAGTTGTATACGTTTAATCCAAATAGGTGTTTGGAATGGAAATTGCTTATGGTGCAAAACATCGAGTTATTCTCGGTTAATACAGCCATTATCCTCATCTGTTCTCAATAGCTGCCAGTCAGTAAATTTACTTCCTAGTTGTCCGCCGTAACACAAACGCTACGAGCGCCCTTATGGGACCTTATAGTGAAGCCGAAGAAAGATTTCTTAGTACTTATCTTGTTATTACTTCAACAATCTTTGAAGATTGTTGATTTGCCTTTTTATGTCATTGTTGTTTTTTATTATTTATATTATCAGCTCTATGCTTTTTTATACAGAGAATAAAATGTGGCAAACTATGGTTGATTTTGTATTGATTATTATTATATTAATTTGTGCTTGTCGCTTTTTGATAAAAATATCAAAAGCTATTGATGTTTTGCACTAAGTTTGATAAAATAATTTATTCGTTGCACAATTTCTACTTACTCCGAAGTGGTTTTTCTTCTACACACATAACTTTTGTCGAATATGCACATTCTTTTTTATTAAAATTATATTATTAATAATGTATGTTTGAAACAAGGTGTCCCGGAACTCAACGTCAAGCAACGAAATGGAATGTCAGTATAGTTCGTAACTATCATAAAAAAATCACATTCTTTTTATCACGTATGAGCTTTTTAAGTACTGCCAAGAGCTTTAGCCAAGCTGTGATCATCTTTCAGGTTTTGTGGTTTATTTTTATTTTTTTTATTTAAACCACAATCAAAATAAATGAGATAACAGCCCTAAGTTTTCTAGAATTAAAACTATTTGTTTAGCTATGATTTTAATTTTTGCAAAATTGATCAACTTTGGAAGGGCAAGGATTCTAAACTGGTAAAATACGTTTACCTTATTATAAAAATATATATACCTTTATTATAGAAAATATATACCTTTATTATACGTATTAGGTTTTATACAAAAACCGACATTTCAGAAAACCGGTTTTAGAATTCTAAATTTTCCAGAAAACCGGTTTTCGAATTTCATATAAAAAATTTATTTTTGCTTGAATATTCTGTAATAATAAACAAAATTATCGGCATATTTAATGTGATTTAAAGCAGTTTTCGACTGAATTTATTTTATGTTCAATTTTTTGAGTAGTAAACAAATTGATCCATGATAACCGAAAAATGATCACACATTGACCAAAACTTTACACTGTACTTTAAAGCTCATAATTTTCAAACTACACGACATAAAGGTTTTTTCAATTTTTGCTTCATGATATTTTCTATTTGCACTGTAGCCCCGTTTCGGTTTGACGTTGAGTTCTGGGACACCCTGTATATTGTAATAGCTTGAATCAACTCTAATTTTGCTTAGAAGTTCTCTAAGTGTGCCATTGGGTTTGCAATATTATTTTTCATATATATTTTTAAACACATGCTTTCAATTTAAATGGCCAAGCCTGTAGTTAAAAAGAGTACTCTAATATCATAATGCATTGAAGTACTATTCTTAATTTTATGTATTCACGATAATAATGATACAATTAATGCGCAAATAGTTACAGCTGAACTTCTATTATCTTTTTCCTGAAATACGACTATTACGTGCAAACAAGCTTGATTATAAAGCTCCCCCGATGATTATCATGACCCACTAATCTGGAATGTACATACCGACTGTTCTCTGTGAAAACTTCTAGTTTTGTGAAAGCGACGAACCCATGACTGGCCGGAACGTGCGCTGCATAATCATCGATTGTTATAAGGCTTAATCCACGGCATATCTCTCCGGGCCAGGGATAATTATCGGACTTTGTGTGCCCTCGACATTATCCTATAACCGCTTGCCGGCACTGACTGTAATTATTGTAATAGCGACTATCGTCCAAAGTTAAGAGATTAGGTGTAGTGCAATCCATCCACTCTAGGTGCAAGCATATATTCATAGAGTTGCAGTTTATGTATGCCCAAATTATTTTTCTTCTGTCTTTCAAATTGCTTTTGATTACTGCTGACTTATGTGGTAGATGGTGAAAAATAATTTAGAATCGTGAAATATGTTCGAACGTATTTTTGGATTATTATATTGACCATTCGGACAGCGAACTTCATGGCATTGAGCTTTAGTCCAGAAGTTTGCCCTCGAGGTGGTTGCAGCACATAGTTGGATTGAGCTTAATTTTCACTTCTAAATCTAATTCACATGAATTAATAAGTAATAATATACATGACTTCATAAGTAATTTGCATAATCTTTGAATCAAATAGGACTTAGTAGAGAATCAGTAATTTTAATAAGAACTTACAAATTATAACAACGAATTAGTGTTTTACGCAGTCCATTGTTGCAAATATTAAATATAACTTAAGATCTGAGTTATGAAAGGATTTTTTCATGAAACCTGTACATGGTCTTATCCAAAATAAAATTGTATATTCCATGGGTAGAAATGATGATACAAATGGCCAATATAATATGGGTTTGATATGATTTTGTATTAAATCAATGTAGCAGTGTAGCAGCTGTTGAACATCGAGTTTTGTTACACTTGGTAATAATTGATTTTATGCATTAACATTCTACTTGAGAAAAAATGATTAAAATTCAAATCCAAATCCTCTGATGTTTTTTTAAGTGTGAATTTGATATATTTTTGTCTTTTTATAGAATTTTGTATAATTATATAGTTTCTTGTAATATAAATTTATATTTTTAAGTGCTAAAACTACCAGATACTCCACTACATTCTTTTCCTCGTTTCCCATAGCTTCTTCATCCAAACTCACTTTTTTGACTTTCTAATTACCTATTTTTATCACCACCAATGAAACAGAAACTTTACCACTCCAGAAATTCCTAAGAATTCTTTTCCAATGCATTGAGTTTCCGCAAGTTTTATTTTAATATTTTCTCTTATTTCATGATTTGACTAAAATCGACAATTTTCTTAATATTTTCTATAATAACTACTTCTGAGCTTTTAAAAGCTTCAATTAGATTGAATCTCTAAAAAATTTTAAAATATGAATTTGATATTATATATTTGTCTCTTTATAGAATTTTGTATAATTATATAGTTATTGTAATATAAATTTATATTTTTACTTCATTCAATCGTCGATTATGAACAATCGTGATATTATTACAAACTGCTCTCGAAATGTTATCAGAGTTTTGTTCCACTATCGTTAACCACACTTATTTGATGGATGATGGCAAAAGTGATCTATCGAACTTTTGGCATTTGTTCACCATATCGCTTGTATGTATGACTATTAGATAAATCGAATAGATATTCAGAAAATGAATGAGTAATGAGATTAACTCGAATAGAAAGTTTCAACTAGTTGGGGGGAATATATAGGGATGATTATATGGTTTTTTGCACATTCAATAACATTCAAGCCACATCAAAAAATCTATTTGTTAACATTAAAATTTTTATTATTAGAATTGTATCAGGTATAGTTTACTATGTATATCTAAAATATTGTTATTATTTATAGGTCAGTTAAACAATTTAAATAAATTTTCGATTATATATCATTTTATGACACCGCATACACTACTTATTCTGCAATTCATGGCACTTTGTAGCAACATGCAATTAATTCATATATACCGACAATAACAATATTGCTATCAGACCGCAATTGCCATAAATTTCATACCCTCGATATTAGTCAGTGTGTAAATTATGTCAGCGCGTACTGCATGTATCTAATCAATACAATGCTGCCTTAGAGGCCGCTCAACGTCGAAATGCAAATTATCATAAATACAGAACAATCAAATACGCATTCACTTTCATTGGGATCATTTAAATATCTGACCAATGTGATTCATTCACACGGAGCAATTGAAAACACATTTTCATCGTTATCGATCATTGGCAATCGCGAGCCCGTATCAATTAGAAGGCATCGGAAAGGAGACTCTGTTTATATCACACGGGACGGGACGATTTTGTTGCTGTAAATTTAAACATGAATCTAATATAATCACATTTTTTTATTGGGTAAGTGTTTAGAACGACTGGATCTGAATCAGAGGTCCCGGGTTCGATCCCGTTTCGAGCAGTCTGTTGTCAAGCAGTGGTGACGAGGGCTTTCATTGGGATATTTAGATAGCAAAATATTTGCATGTGAAAAAACTCTGTGAATCCGGCAATTCCCGCATAAATAAATATTTGCTCTATTACAGAAATTATAATAATCATCACACAGAGAGAGGACAACTGTTTGTGTTGCCATCTGTAAAACCGATTAGTATTGACAAATTAGTACAACAGCTTATAGGACTCTTAAGCTCTTATTGTTGTTCAAAAAATTATATAAAAATGTTTCATTGAAGTACTAAACAGAAAAATACAAAATGTACATTTTTAATTTAATTAGGCAGCTTACAATTTTATGTAATATTTCTAAATTTTTTTGTAGGGTGAGTTATAGTAATCCATCTGAACATTTTAGCATGCCTTAGAAAAACCAGATGTGTGTGTGTGTGCGGATACAAATTTTTGTCGACGATTTCGAGAACACGGATCAACCAATTTGAATAATTACAAAAATATTCGATTCATATTAATGAGAAGACGTGCTGATTAGTTTTTGATCAAACGCAGGTCCAGCCGTTCCGAAGATACGGGGCAAAAAGTGCCAAAAATGAACGTCCGAACATTATAATATTACTATTTATTTATATGCATTTTCAACGAAAATCAGAACTTAGTGTTCTGTGAGCTGTTTTGCTGGCTTCTTAAACGAGGTAGCCTTTTTGTAAATAAAATCAAACGGTTGGGTTGTCCTGTCTCGTATGTGATGAATTTATTATTACAATTTCCGTAATATTGATATGATTTTACTGAATGAGAGCTATTTTCACTTGGAAATATCTATATTCCTAACAAGGAGAACCTCAGGTTTTACTCTTCAAGGATTTTGATTAAACTTCGCCCGGTGATAGAGTTGATAGTCAAACTGAACATCTTAAAATATTATTGGCCAATAAGAAGTGGTTTAATTATAAAAATTGAAGTTATAAAAAATATGCCGGGCTAATATGCACGCCTGCAGTGTTTCATACCTATATGCCTCGGTAACTCATTATTTAGGCGATAAGATCCTACTTTTTATGCTCGGATCTAAATTTTACTATGGAATCTAGAACTCGTGATTTGAGGTCCCCATAGCTTTAATCACTAGACCACGAAGGAGTCCCATAATATAAGGGCGAATGAAGTGAATTAAGAAGGGCATAGCGCGGCTAGGGTTCAGCCATGATGTAGTGCCCTTTCTAGATGAAGTTTTATATCTAAGTACACTATAATACGCTATAAAATATTATACAGAATGTGACTATATAAATCTAAAAATAAACAGTGAAATACCAGCATACCGCAATATGGCTAAATAAATATGAATTAAAACGACGGCATTAAAATCGTTTTGTGGCGTGTAATGTGCCAGAGTCATACATTGCGCAGAGCATTCATCATACACTCCGCTTGACCTATCTATAGATCGTTCGGCCGGTTCGATCGAATGATTTTACAAACATAATAATAATACAGTACAACACTGCAACGCGTTTGCAGACCATTATTCGAACAATGGA